>NC_091160.1:2959411-2969411 GCF_040958095.1 Procambarus clarkii
ATATAGTAATATTATATTAAGAATATAATATATTATATTAAGAACTATATTATCTTAATATAATATAGTAATATTATATTAAGAACATAAGAAATGTTCTTATTAGGTTAACCAAACATAAGTCAGTAATTCGTGTACTAAATATTATATAATATTATTTGGAATAAACCAATTTGGAAAGAAATATTTGAAAATAACGAAAATCATTCTGCATTTTAGGCCAAGTAGTGCGGTGCGACATATATATATATTTTTTAAGGAAGGGTGGAGAGAAGAAGTTCAATAGACTCAGACAGCCACCTTTCCCCGATATATTTGGAAAGGGCCATTGATGCCGACTCCTTTTTAATGGGAGTAGAGGAGATAGACCTCGAAGTTCCCACTCTGGGCACATAGCCAACATTACTCACCCTTCAACGCTGGATGAGACTAGGTCCAAGCGTCTGCCCCCCCCCCCCCCCCCCACCCTTGAGCAGAAAAAAACATTCTCTCTTAAATACATATATTTATATAATTCAACATAATTGATTTGACTCAAAATGTGATATATCTCTTGTGCGACACCACAGGGTTGTTCAACAACGTGGCTACGTATCTTAACAGCAGACGATTTTCAATGGACAAATGGAGGCCATCCAGTACGAGCCCGAGTGTCTGGTGGTGGTGGGCCTCAGGAAGCACACGGGCGCCCCACAGCCCATAGTACAGGTCCCTCAACGTCGCCATCCTCAATGTTATATGGAAGATTGTCTCTGGTGGATGATGATTCTAGTGGATGATGTGTCTGGCGAGTGATGATTTTGGTGGGTGATGTGTCTGGTTATCTTGAGGTTATCTTGAGATGATTTCGGGGCTTTTTAGTGTCCCCGCGGCCCGGTCCTCAACCAGGCCTCCACCCCCAGGAAGCAGCCCGTGACAGCTGACTAACACCCAGGTACCTATTTTACTGCTAGGTAACAGGGGCATAGGGTGAGAGTAACTCTGCCCATTGTTTCTCGCCGGCACCTGGGATCGAACCCAGGACCACAGGATCACAAGTCCAGCATGCTGTCCGCTCGGCCGACCGGCTCCCAACATACCAACTACTCATCCTTATACAGGGAAATCTCTCCATATCACAACACAATAAGAAGTCAAGTTTAACCTCTTATCGTGAGCACCATTCCCGATCAGACAAATTGCATTTTGTTAAAGATAAAGATTTTATTCATCTTTATTAATATATTAGCAAATATGCTACAATATTCTATTACATGATAAATATCTACTGACAAGTACATTATCAAACAAACATATCAGGTGACACTAAAGACAATCCTTACTGAATGACCCACACTTCACCTCCTCGTGTACACCACTTTAACTATCCATTATGCTAGTCAATGCCTTTAAATTTGGCGACCCAAAATGATTTTGAATCGGTCTCCCCTGACAATCTCCATCCAATTCCACGGCAATCTCTATGCAATCCCATGACAATCTTTATGCAATCCCATGACAATCTCTATGCAATCCCATGGCAATCTCTATGCACTACCATAGCAATCACTATACACTCCCATGGTGATCATTACAGAATCAATCATACCCACATATCACCCACGTTCTCCTACAATGATTCGATCTAATAGGTTGTTATCGACACATCTTGGATGGAGAAAGGGACCGACCTCCTTATATCTAGTTCTTCCTCCATTCCCACCTTCATGGCACCTTGCTACACATTCAGACCTCAGAGGTAATCAGTAATTTTAATTACTTGAAAAACGTGCCAAGCCAATATGACTTTATTGGTAATCAATAAATAAAAGAAACTACAGTATAATATACACTTTAAACCGAGATCTACAAGGTCTTATAAATAGAACATTTTTCTCGCCTACATAAATCTCATCACACAAGAAAAAACAAGTAAATGTAACCAAGAGAATCCACAATTCTAATTTATTATAATTAGAAATTATAACATTACTGGAATACCAGATTTAATCCAACTAACTGCCAGCTTCTTAACCAAGGCTGTAGCATCTCTCTCACTCTAATTCATCCAAGAACTTCTCCTGTTTAACGGAATATATAGCATAGCCATAGATGCTGAGAGCTGCCAGTCCTAAGCTTGAGCCCACAATAATGTTGTTTCGTCTCAACCTGGCTAGCTTCTGTACCCGCTCCAAGTTCTGATTTTCGACGAGCCTCATATAGTCAAGCTGAGCTCGGCTCAGATTTGGCGAGTCACGCTCCAAGTTCAGTTTAGTCATCTGTTTGCCATCTCCAGCCATCCTGCAGGCAGATCAACAACAACCTGGTGGATGTTGTGTCTGGTTGGTGATGAGTCTGGTGGATGATTTGTCTGGTGGATGATTTGTCTGGTGGATGATGATTTTTGGTGGGTGATGTGTCTGGTGGATGATGTGTGGTGAGTGATGTGTCTGGTGGGTGATGAGTCTGGTGGATGATGTGTCTGGTTGGTGATGATTCTGGTGGATGATGTGTCTGGTGAGTAATGATTCTGGAGGGTGATGATACTGGTGAATCATGTGTCTGGTGGGTGATGATTCTGGTGGATGATGTGTCTGATGGGTGATGATTCTGGTGGATAATGTGTCTGGTGGGTGATGATACTGGTGGGTGATGATTCTGGTGGATCATGTGTCTGATGGGTGATGATTCTGGTGGATAATGTGTCTGGTGGGTGATGATTCTGGTGGATGATGTGTCTGATGGGTGATGATTCTGGTGGATGATGTGTCTGGTGGATCATGTGTCTGGTGGGTGATGATTCTGGTGAATGATGGGTGATGATTTTGGTGGATAATGTGTCTGGTGGGTGATGATACTGGTGGATCATGTGTCTGGTGGGTGATGATTCTGGTGGATCATGTGTCTGGTGGATGATGTGTCTGATGGGTGATGATTCTGGTGGATGATGTGTCTGGTGGGTGATGTGTCTGGTGGGTGATGATACTGGTGGATCATGTGTCTGGTGGATCATGTGTCTGGTGGATGATGTGTCTGATGGGTGATGATTCTGGTGGATGATGTGTCTGGTGGGTGATGTGTCTGGTGGGTGATGATACTGGTGGATCATGTGTGATTCTGGTGGGTGATGATTCTGGTGGATGATGTGTCTGGTGGGTGATGATTCTGGTGGATAATGTGTCTGGTGAATGATGACTCTGGTGGATGATGTGTCTGGTGGGTGATGATTCTGGTGGATGATGTGTCTGGTGGATGATGTCTGGCAGGTGATGTGTCTGGTGGGTGATGTGTCTGGTGAGTGATGATACTGGTGGATCATGTGTCTGGTGGGTGATGATTCTGGTGGGTGATGATTCTGGTGGATGATGTGTCTGATGGGTGATGATTCTGGTGGATGATGTGTCTGGTGGATGATGTCTGGCAGGTGATGTGTCTGGTGGGTGATGTCTCCGTTGGGGAAATGTCTTCACTTCATAATTCCTTTTTGTTTTCCTTACTCCTTTCAAACATGTTAAAATCATTTCTTATGTCATCTTACATCCAGTTAGGTAGTAATCCACCGCAAGTCTATAATCTTATGGGCCATCAAATCATCAAGACCAGACAAGAGGAAGTAATTATCCGAGAATAGGAAACTTATTGATAGTTAAACACTTGAATACAACCCATTAAGAACAATGCAAATGTAACAAAATGCACAATTGAAGTGCATTCGCGATGGCAGTTCTTGGAAGACTGTCGGGCGAAGGTATGTGGCTAGGCACATACTTCAAGTCCCTCCATACTTCATACTTCATTCCAGTCCCTACTTTAAGTCGTAAAATATGCTCGCCATCTTTCTCTGTCAACATCCTTCACCTTAACGTAATTCTTGTTAAACCTTTAGTTTATCAGGTTTCTTACTAAGTTCACCGAATAAAAAAATATATATACAAAAATATATATAATATATTTCATGTAATTAGTGCAGAAAAATAATATAAATTAATTAAGTCAATTTACCGAATCAATATAAGCAAGCTTTAATGTCGAAGAACCAACAGAGAATCTCAGAGTTTTGAGGTTTTATAAGTAATGACAAACACACATACTCTCATAAGTAATGACAAACATACACCCACTTTCATAAGTAATGACAACATACACATACTTTCATAAGTAATGACAACATACAAATACTTTCATAAGTAATAACAAATAAAAGATAATCTTAAAGCTTTGTGGTTTCGTCAAAAGCCTCATTGGTGTAACAATGAGGGTCTTGACCACGTTGATCTCTGGGTTCAACGAGGACTCGCAGATCATGGTCTCCCAGTCGGACTGTGAAGCCAGCTTCAGAGACACTATTGTTGGAGTTCAAGTGGTTAGCTTCGTGGTTGTTGAGGGACACGACGGGCGAGAGGTGGGATGGGACTGGTCCTGCACGACTCCAGTATACAAGGTGTCCAGGGACTGGAGCTGGGTCCTGGGAATTAGTCAAACCAAATTCTTCTGGGGCAGACATGTTGGGTGGAAGATCTGGAAAATAATGGATTAGATGAATAGTGGAAAATGTTGATAACAAAACTGTATGAATTTCTATGATGCATTTCATTAATATCAAATAAATAAACATCACACACAAAACTTTAAAAGCAACTTAGTTGACAACTTACTTGAATTCCTCTTGTTCTCCTGAGTGTTTACGGATCCATCGTACTGGCTCTCCAGCCAAGCGTCAGCTGGGTAGGCTGGCTCCCCGTGCTTCAAGATGTCCATTCCTGGCGTATAGATATTGTTAGAGATATAGAACATATACAATGTATAATGAATGCGTTCATAACACTAAAAATATAACAATTATCAATTATATAATACAAGAGTGAAAACATTATGTATTATCTTCACTTGCCTGCAATTTCCATTTCTGGAGGCACCTTCAAGAGGCCGAGCAGCCTGAGGGAACCAAACATAACTAAACAGAGACCACCAGACCAGGCCACTATGGCCAGCGCCCCCACTATGTTCCAGGCGAGGACCTCCGCGCTGCCCCCGTACACAATGCCACCATCCTGGAAGAGGGCCACAGCAACCAGCCCCCACAACCCACCTCCCATGTGTACAGCCACAGCATCAAGTGGGTCGTCAACTGTGGAAGAAATATTTATTAACTTTACATCCACAACCTCAACAGTCCCAATATGCAAGTACGCTTCCCAATAATATAAAATTTTATAAATATTATTATTTAAGTATATGCCATCTACAGAACATAACGTTAAAGTTAAAATATTTCAAACTCAAGTTAGATAAAACTGGCTACTTGTTGCCTTCTTGAGACAAAGTTAAGAAAACTGAGCGGTGAGAGAAGCAGTGACGTACCCTTCAACTTGGGCAGAAGGGTGTGGATGGCGAGGAACACTGATCCAACACTGTACCAATGACACTGGCACTCCACGGCCGCACAACGTTGCACCCGGCACTGATTGACACCTGTCATGGAAACATGTCCTTAAGCATTGGATAAACAAACTCAGACATATTGCAAATAACACCATTTTGATAAGAAATTTGTTATGTTATCATAATACTAAGTTAAGTTTAAATCAAACGTCTGTCAATTAAAATTTACGGCGAGCAGAGTCCATCATACTAGCACTAATGGACTCCCGGCCACACAGCGCAGAGCGGTACATACCATGCCAGCGAGAGAACCATTAAGAGCCATTAGGAAGGACCAGGTGGACTCCCTCCCACACAGTATCCTGCTAAAGTATCCTGCAGGATATAGTATCAGTAAAGTATCCTGCTAAATTTGAAACATACTTTACAGAGAGAAAGAGGCTTCACACCCACCTGACAGCACGGTCGTGTAGATGAGATAAGCATTGAAGGCACACCGCTCAGCCATCGACCCCGAGATGATGGTGGAGGCTGTGGTGGCGATGGCGAACTGGAAGAACCAGAAGGCCAGGTGCTCGTCCGACAGCCCGTACGACGCCCAGTACTCTGTACCAGAGAAGCTGTTCCCGCCTCCAAACGCCAGCGGGAACCCCACCAGCCAGTACGCTATGCCACCAATGACTGGGGAGAGTAACAGGGCAGATGGTTAGTACAGGGTGGGGACGATTGTGGAATTCATATCATTATTACTACGTGAGGCTTGGTGGGAGGAAGTCGGTTAATTAAATACAGAGAACAATTTAGTATATAACACCAGCAGATGAAAAAGCAAAAGCAGGAAATTACAGGAATACAAGAGTCGGCAAAGTTATATACATTGAGAGCTTACTTTAGCTATGAGATAGGAATAAAAAAATCATGTGCTGGTTCACCAGACATAAGCCAGATACGATAACAAATAACGAAGGTGTTTGATAACTTACAGACATCGAGCATGTTCTTGAGAAGGATGTTGGTGGTGTTCTTGGACCTTACGGAGCCTGCCTCAAGGAATGCGAACCCGGTCTGCAAGACTGAAATATAAACAAATGTTAGTCAAAAGTACAAATTGCATTCCAAATACATTATTCTAAGCATAATAAAACAAAATCTAACACACAGATTATTGTACGTCTATATAAAACTATATAAAATACAACTATTTTATTAATATACAAAATGTGAAATAGGTGCCATATATATGTTTAAATACTTGAAAAAAGAGAGAAAACACAGATTTTGGTACTTACTGAATATGAGGATGCCGAACACAATGAGGAAGAGGGTGTTACCAGGGAGGATGTTCTTAAACAAATAGTAAAACTCAAACCAAACAAATCCCCAGGGCCGGATGAAGTGTTTGCTAGGGTGCTTAAAGAATGCAAAGAGGAGCTTTGTGACCCACTGTCAACCATATTTAATAAATCAATAGAGTCAGGCAGAGTGCCAGAGTTTTGGAAAGTTGCTAATGTGATACCAGTTTTTAAGAAAGGAGATAGATCACTTGCGTCTAACTATCGACCAATTAGCCTAACGTCTATTGTGGGAAAGTTACTCGAATCTATAATAGCAAATAAAATTCGTCTTCATCTTGAAAAACATAAATTATTAATTGAGTCGCAACATGGTTTTATAAATGGCCGTTCATGTTTAACAAATTTGTTATCTTTTTATTCTAGCATTGTTGAGGCAGTTGATAGTGGTAAGGATTGCGATGTTGTATACCTTGACTTTAGCAAAGCTTTTGATACAGTGCCACATGAAAGACTGATTAAAAAAATAGTCTCATGGTATTGGGGGTGCTATATTAAGCTGGATTAGGGCATGGCTATACCAAAGGAAACAGAGAGTTAGTATAAATGGAATCAAGTCAGAGTGGGAAAATGTTGTAAGTGGAGTGCCTCAAGGCTCTGTCCTGGGACCTCTGTTGTTTATAATATATATAAATGATTTAGATTCAGGTTTGAGTAGCAACATTTGCAAATTTGCCGATGATACGAAAATCGGTAGGGAAATTAATTCGGAGGAGGACTCACTATCACTTCAAGTTGATCTAGATAGGGTTTTGAAATGGTCAAAGGATTGGCAGATGCAGTTTAATGCTGATAAATGTAAAGTTCTGAGGTTAGGTAATGATGATAGAGTTACAAGATACGAGCTAGATGGTGTTGTGATTGCGAAGTCGGATTGCGAAAGGGATCTGGGAGTTATGATTAGTAAGAATTTAAAACAAAAGGATCAATGCATAAATGTTCGTAATAAGGCAAATCGGACACTTGGATTTATTAATCGCAGCGTTAGTAACAAGACACCTGGTGTGGTTCTCAAGCTATATCTTGCTCTAGTTAGGCCCCATTTAGATTATGCAGTTCAGTTTTGGTCGCCATATTATAGAATGGATATAAATTCACTTGAACGTGTCCAGCGTAGGATGACTAAGTTAATTCCCCAAATTAGAAATCTTTCATATGAAGAAAGATTAACAAAGCTTAAGTTGCATTCACTGGAAAGGCGAAGAGTTAGGGGTGACATGATAGAGGTTTACAAGTGGATGAATGGACATAACCGGGGGGATATTAATAGGGTATTAAAAGTATCAACACAGGACAGAACACGAAACAATGGATATAAATTGGATAAGTTTAGATTTAGGAAAGACTTGGGTAAATACTGGTTCAGTAACAGGGTTGTTGATTTGTGGAACCAATTGCCGCGTAACATTGTGGAGGTGGGGTCCCTCGATTGTTTCAAGCACGGGTTGGACAAGTATATGAGTGGGATTGGGTGGTTATAGAATAGGAGCTGCCTCGTATGGGCCAATAGGCCTTCTGCAGTTACCTTTGTTCTTATGTTCTTATGTTCTTATGTGTCCAGGTCCTTCTGCAGAATGTCCAGTTCCCGGGACATTGGCGTCGGGTTCTCGCCAGACATTAGTAAACTTACATTGTGTCCGGCATCCATATTTGTTGCTGCCAGCGAGACTTCCAGATCTCTCAAATTGTAGCTTAAAAATTATTAGCAAAATAAATTTTCAGGCAAAATTAACACGTCGTAAATTCCTGTGGATGTAATGTGGAGCAAGCCAAGCAGCTCCGAGGGTCTCGCCTTCCTGCTGCCAGGGCCTGCAACCTAATATCTAATTTCAGCTGATTGATTGATAAAGATTAAGCCACCCAAGAGGTGGCACGGGCATGAATAGCCCGTAAGTGGTACAATTTTTTTTTCCCCAGTGTTCTGAGGTTGCATTTAACCATCAAGCTGTTATCGTGGGGGAGGATACTGCTTCACAGTCTTTATGAGGGTGTCCAGCTGCTGGACACCTTTGTTGACCAGGAGAGTGGCTGTGTTGATGGCTTCAGGGTGGCCACTGCATGATTCAGGAACTCATAAAGCTCTTCTAAGGTCATTGGTTGCTTCACATTCCAGAAGATAGTGAAGTAATGGCTTTTCTGTGACAGTTTGGCAGAAGATGCACTCTCTCTGTCGGGGTTCACCAATCTCCCAGTTGCATCTGTAACCTAGACGTAGTCTATATAGCCTAACTGCTATTTCCCTGTGGATTCCTTTTGGGATATTTAACCTTTCTAATTTGGTTGCCTGAAGATACCATGTTGCAGATGGCGAACCTTCAGCTATTCTCTAGTGCAGGTAGGCTTTGTTGAGATGTGAGAGTTTTTTGGTGATGATGTTTTTTATGTTCTCTAGGATTGATTGATTGATGAAGATTAAGCCACCCAAAAGGTGGCACGGGCATGAATAGCCCGTAAGTGGTTTTAAGCCATTCCCAGTATCAAGAGCTGATACTGGAGATCTGTGGAGGTACGAATGCACCCTGCATGATGGGAGATGTCTCCCTTGTGAATGTGTTAAGATGAAGATGAAGCCACCCAAAAGGTGGCACGGGCATGAATTCGTAAGTGGTGGCCCTTTTGAGCCATCACCAGTATCAATAGATGATACTGGAGAGATCTGTGGAGGTGCGACTGCACCCAGCGAGACGGGAGATGTCTCCCGTGTGAATGTGTTAAAATGAAGATGAAGCCACCCAAAAGGTGGCACGGGCATGAATAGCTCGTAAGTGGTGGCCCTTTTGAGCCATCACCAGTATCAAGAGCTGATACTGGATATCTGTGGAGGTGCAAGTGCACTCTGCGTGACGGGAGATGTCTCCCATGAATGTGTCCAAGATGACGATTAAGCCACCCAAAAGGTGGCACGGGCATGAATAGCCCATAAGTGGTGGCCCTTTTGAGCCATCACCAGTATCAATAGATGATACAGGAGATCTGTGGAGGTGCGACTGCACCCTGCGTGCCGGGAGATGTCTCCCGTGTTACTGATGGCCTTTGAAGAGGGCTAAGAATACCTCCTTGCGGTGTACCATTTTCATGTCTTTTGTACTCAGAGACTGTGCCATGAAGTTTTACTCTTGCTTCTCTGTTTATGAGACAGTTTTTGGTCCAGGAGAGCAGGTTGCCTCTGACCTCTTTGTCAATGAGGCAGCAGAGAATAGCTGGGGCGCTAGTCAGTTCAAAGGCTTTTTCGAGGTCCAGGAATATCAGCATTCCTGGTCTGTCATTCAAGTGGGCTAACAGAGTTG
>NC_091160.1:2974411-3106879 GCF_040958095.1 Procambarus clarkii
AGACCGGGTGAGTCGATAGTGAAATAGCTCTGGACTATGTCTATTTTCAGTTCTTGTAACACAGTCAATGTAGCGTAATGGGAAACCAGTCTTTCTACTGCCTACATAAATAGCGTTTGAAAATGTATGCAAGTCTAGACAAACTCCTATCGCCCTTACATTCTAACACAAATAAAATATTAGCACACGATTGCATCGCATTATATCATCATTAAGTAACGTGGAGATCAACTTTCTGGCTGTTGTCCGAATATCATTATTGAAATGTGAACTCCATTTAGCCAAACACAATATCTCCATTACATCTCATAGCATATGAATATTACGGTATACCAGTTTTAACCCTCTATAACACAATGTAGCGTAACGTAAAGTAACGCAAATCAACTTTCTACAGACCAAATATCGTTTTTAAATGAAAGTATGACTTAGTCCATCTTCATTACATCTCTCACCATATAAAATATTGGCGTCTACCCCTTTTAGCCCTCTGTAACACAATGTAACGCAACGTAACGTAACGCAAATCAACTTTTTGCAGTCCAAAATGTCATTTTGAAACGGAAAGTGAGGGATTAGTCCTTATTCATTACATCTCTCACCATATAAAATATTGGCCTCTACCTCTTTTAGCCCTCTGTAACACAATGTAACGCAACGTAACGTAACGCAAATCAACTTTTTGCAGTCCAAAATGTCATTTTGAAACGGAAAGTGAGGGTTAGCCCATCTCCATTACATCTCTTACCATATAAATAATTGATGTCTACCCCTTTTAGCCCTCTGTAACACAATGTAACACAACGTAACGTATCGCAAATCGACTTTTTGCAGTCCAAAATGTCATTTTTAAATGAAAGTATGACTTAGCACATCTCTTACCATATAATATTGACCTCTACCAGTTTTAGCCCTCTAATACAATGTAACGTAACGCAAATCAACTTTTACAGCCCAAAATGACATTTTTAAATAAAGTAGGACTTAGTCCATCTCCATTACATCTCCTTCCATATGATTATTACGGTCTACCAGTTTTAGCCCTCTGTAACACAATGTAACGTAACGAGGAAAATCAACTTTGTCGGATGTGCAAATAACGTTATTGAAAATGTCATCCATGTTTAGCCATTACATCCAAACACAAGAAAAATATTACCACTTTCTTGAGAAACTTATATGTGGAGATCATATCTCCAGAGTCCACACAATAAGCCACACATCACACATCTTCTGTTTTCAAATCGCAGCTCGCATCTAATTTAATGTTATTTTTTTTTGCAGAAACTACGTTTTTGAGAATATGCTCAATGTCGGCAATTACTATTCGTATCATCATCAATCTCCTTTCAGTCAACAAATTCATACTTCGTATCGCGTGTGTAGATTAGAGAGAGAGAGAAGGCAAACATAACTTGCAGCTAGTCAAAACTTATCATAACAGATATGATTTCACAGAGTTTTCAACCTTTGCCAGTTTTTCAATGTTTTCTCTTCACTCGTGCTAAGTGAGTCAGCCAAAAATGTGACATTTCATTTCATTATTAGCCATGCAATATGCTATTAGCTAGGTAGTCAAAACATATAACAAGCATTATTTCACAGGAATTTTTTCTAGCAAATATGCTTCCTTTAAGCAGTTCAACACATCAAAGACCAGCAGCCCGCGAAATTCCCTTTAGTCAATAATCATCCTTTACAGTATTTCTTGACTAAAATAGCACTCCAAAACATAAGTGGTCATTTTTATTCTCACTGTCGCACTATAGTCAATAATTTGTTTCGCAGAGTGGCAAGTTATGCATAGTGACGAGATTTCATGGTGTGCATAGTTTAAGAGAGTTCACACTGTATTAATTACAGTCATGAATATCTTATGTTATGTTTTTGAAGATCATCACTTCTTATTTTTATCATTTTCTTGCCCCCCAACTTCTCATATTCTTTTTCAAATAAAGTTTGCTTACTGTTTTCCAGTAGATCGGCTTCACATTACATATATTAATCAATTTTCAAATTCAGTTCAGTTTCTTTTCAATATCGCAGCTTTGCTGCCCCCATGCCCGTATCTGATTCAAGACCTCTTATTATCAATGTCATTAATAGGCATATCATCAACCATGTATTGAATGTCTCAGACATTCAGTTAACAACGTAGTAAGTGTTTAATGAACGTGAGTATCACTTCATGTGCGCTCATTTTAGTTTAGTTTTAAGTTTTCCATCTTGAATTAATACTACTATTGGATAGCTCAGACATTCAGTTAACATCTCAGTATGTGAAAATCTCTTCATGTGGGCTCATTTTTAGTTTAGGATAAGGTTTTTCCATCGTGAAATACTATTATCAGTAACCAGGTATTGGATGACACTACCATTCAGTTTACAACTCAGTAACTGTTTACTGAACATTGTTATCCATCCATGCAACCTCATTTTTTGGTTTTAAGTTTCTACATCGTAAAAAATAAAATATTACTATCACCAGCCATGTATCGGTAGCTCAACCATTCAGTTTACAGCTCAGTAACTGTTTACTGAACATAGACATCCCTCCATGCGAGCTCATTTTTTAGTTTAAAGTTTCTCCATCGTAAAAAATAAAATATTACTATCGCAAACCATGTATTGGGTGGGTCAACCATCCAGTTTACATCTCAGTAACAGTTTACTGAACATAGATATCCCTCCATGTGACCTCATTTTTAGTTTAAAGTTTCTCCATCGTAAATAAAAATAAAATATTTCTATCACAAACCTTGTATTGGCCAGCTCCGGCATTCAGTTTACAACTCAGTAAGTGTTTACTGAATGCAAAATCGTTACATGTGTGGTCATAAGGTTTTCTCATCGTGAAATACTATTATCAGTAACCAGGTATTGGATGACACTACCATTCAGTTTACAACTCAGTAACTGTTTACTGAACATTGTTATCCATCCATGCAACCTCATTTTTTAGTTTTAAGTTTCTACAACGTAAAAAATAAAATATTACTATCACCAGCCATGTATCGGGTAGCTCAACCATTTAGTTTACAGCTCAGAAACTGTTTACTGAACATAGACATCCCTCCATGCGAGCTGATTTTTTAGTTTAAAGTTTCTCCATCGTAAAAAATAAAATATTACTATCACAAACCATGTATTGGTTGGGTCAACCATCCAGTTTACATCTCAGTAACAGTTTACTGAACATAGATATCCCTCCATGTGACCTCATTTTTAGTTTAAAGTTTCTCCATCGTAAATAAAAATAAAATATTACTATCACAAACCTTGTATTGGCCAGCTCCGGCATTCAGTTTACAACTCAGTAAGTGTTTACTGAATGCAAAATCGCTACATGTGTGCTCATTTAGTTTAAAGTTTCTCAATCTTAAAATATTACTATCATCATCAACCATACTATCATCAACACCGTATCGGGCTGTCGGACATTCAGTTATCCACTCGGTGAGTGTTTACTGAACGTCGAAATCATTTCCTGTGTGCCCATTTTTTACTTGAACCCGTCTCCACTCCAAACCAGTCAGGACCTGCGGTGCTGACTCGGACCGCAGGTCTACTCAGGTTTGAGATCTACTCAAACCACCCCTGATGATGGGGAGAGTTTGCTGCCGTCTGCGCTGAGCAGCCTCGACAACTAAGGTTACGTCCTCCTGACACTGCACCACCTCCAGAAGTAGGAGAGTGCCTGGTGGAGAATGTCATCACCTCTGTGTTTACCGGCGGCACACACACCTGCTACAACGGCACCTTCCTCCAAGCAACAGACCTGGGGGTACAGCCTCAACTTGGTCAATGGTTTAAACTTATCCAACGACTGTATCGTTTTTTCAACTCACTACATCAACAGACCGGCAATCAGCATTGTAAATAAGACAACACACAATCTTACTACTATATTGACGGCCAGTTAACAGTTTAACAACTGAACTACGGTCACTTCCCTGAGAGACAGTGAACAGTAAAGTGTACCTAAAGGAGTGGCGTCTCCAGAAGAGCGATACAAACTACGAGACAGAAACAAGTAACTCCATCTATTGGTCTCAGGTGACATTAACAGACCGATACACCCACCCTCGACAGAGTCCAGCGAGTCTTCGGTCTCGGGTGAATATTGGTGTGTTACTTAAGCTTTAATGTTTGTTAATATATATATATATAAGACAGTGAGTATGGTTGAAATAGTAAAATATAAATATATATGTATGAAAGGACAGTAAATACTGTGCATAAATGAACAAATCCACAAGGGCCGTGACGAGGATTCGAACGTGCGTCCGGGAGCATCCCAGACACTGCCTGAATCGACTGAGCTACGACAGGGTAAAAAGGGTTAAAGCCGAAGTTCTACTGAACTTACTTAACAGTGCTTGTAATACTGTGCATGTTGCAACAGTGGTCATTGAAGTTCTCGGGTTGACTTGTTTAACAGCAATTACGCAACATCCCTCGGACTGGTGTTGTGTTTTATTCATAGTGTTGAGCTCAGCTTGAGTGTAAACATTAATATATATATATATATATATATATATATATATATATATATATATATATATATATATATATATATATATATATATATATATAAAATTGTTCTGATATTGCATATAAATATTCAAATAAGTAAAATTTTAAGTTTCAAGTAAAATATATAAAAACACTAACTACTAGGCTACTAGGCGTTTACTTACAATGGGTGTTTGATCAATGGCTTAAGACTTTTCAGCCTTGAGAGGAGTATTAACACCTCCCCCCCCCCCCCCCCATCTACAATAGCTTACTGATCAACTATTAAGTAAACTCTAGGGTGTATTCACCCCCCCTGTGTATATAACCCCCTTGCCCTTGTGTGTGTATGTTGTGTATTGATACTTGACAATATTCAAATGAGATTTACAAGATTTAGCTTTACATTCTATTATTTACAAGATTTTAAATACTAGGCTATGTATTCTCTCAAACCCAATGTACCTTCTTGTATATAAATAAATAAATAAATATATGTTGATTCTGGATGTGTGAACAATTTAGTCCTCGGTGTTGATCTTGGTATATATATAATATATAAATTGATTTATATATTTATTTACATGTGTGTGTGTGAAGATACAACGACCCATTGTGTGGGGGAAAACCGCCTCGTGGGATTTATTGATTTATTTACAATTTATTACTTTACATTAATTTATATAGAATTTATTTCTTACATTAATTTATTTGTTTCGATAGTGGACTGTATAAGTTTATTCCCACAAATCGTTTCCTACACAAGCTGGGTGGGGGGGGGGGGGGTAATTAATGTAATAGTCTATCAATCAGAATTATCGATTGGTAGACAATTCACTACAATGTTACTAGGTGTTAAGACTACATATGCTAGTAAATACTGGGTAAGCCTTATCTGATAAGAAGGCTTCAGCATTTTGTTGGTGTAGAGTAAGTGTGTAGCCCGCTAGTCACGTGGTCAAACAGCAGCAATATTAACTGCATATTGTATGGAAAGTTAGTAATGTGTCGGTTTTTCCGATACATTGCATTTCTAGCCAATTTTAGGTAGGATATTTCAATGTACGTTTCTCTTATTTATTTGTATGTAAACAAAGTAATAAGGAAAATTTGAAAAATATACAAATCACTTTTTTATATTATTTTATATTGTTTTGCCTATAATAAATGCTTAACATTGTGTCTTGGCATTTCTTTAATGATATATTTGTTTTGAAATAAACTGATCTATAAACAAATGTTGTGTATGTGTTTATTCATTATCCAGGAAATGTCATCTGCAAGGTGAAATATGATATATTGTTGATAAAAGAGTTTCAAGGTCCACCATTATTTAAACAGACTTAACCATTGGAGTGCGCAGTTAATACTGATACTAATAATATAACTTGTTGCCAGAGATACTTGTTGCCAAGTCGTATTGCAGCTGTGACACTGTCTGTTAGACAACCGAGATTGTTACTCTCCCCATGCAAGTGTTTTGTTTGACACACTTCATTGTGTCAAACAACAGACCTATTGCTAGTTCATGTTTGTACTCTTTATATGATGCTGTTGGATCTTGGATTTATCCCAGCGTAGCTAGTCCGGTTTAACCTGTCATTAGAGAGATGAGACTAGGAGGGGGAGATGAGGAAGAAATGAGACTGCGAGAGAGAGATGAGTAAGAGAGTGAGAGCTAGATAAGTAAGGGAGGGAGAGATAAGTAAGGGAGGTTCAGAGAAGAATGAATCTTCTTGATTCACAAACCATATGTGTTCGCTGAAGTGTTTCTTGTGGTGCTCCCACAGTGAGAGATAAGTCTTGCCCCTCCAACCAATGACAGTACGCCCCCTCCCCATGCAACACCCCGGCCCTCCCCCACCGGGGTAGAGTGCCAGGCCAGTATATAACCATGCACGACACTGACCTCAGCACCACACCAGCCCTCAGAAGCCACCGTTCACCCCTCCAGCACCTGTGGAGTCCAGGTGGGTCTGCTTAGTGTCCAGGTGGGTCTGCTTATAGTGTCCAGGTGAGTCTGCTTATAGTGTCCAGGTGAGTCTGCTTATAGTGTAGCTATAAGCTACTGACTCAGTAGCTACAACTGAGCTACTGAGCCAGCCTTAAAAATGGAAGGATCCCAAGGCAACTAACCGCTACCCAATGGAACATGCCCTTCCCGGAGCATCCACTTGAGCACTGGAAAATTAGGTGATCCACGCCCTGAGTCATATGAACTGTTTACCACACTAACTATGGATGTAACGGGGAGGATTTACTGGGCCCCAATCCTTAACTGTAGCCTCTGTTCATCCAGGTTGTGAATAGGTACCTGGTTGTTAAACGATTTGGCGGGTCGTATTCCAGGGAAAATTAGGATTAAGGTCCTGTCCGAAACGCTATGCGTGCTAGTGACTGTACAAAAATGTAAGAACTCTTGTTTATATAAATAAATAAAATATAAATAAATAAATAAAACATTTCACATGCGGCTCCTAATGCCCAAGGTGAATAAAATCACGTCACCCCTCCCTCTATACCCACTCATGTCTACCCTCCTCACACTTCCTCTACCTGATCCAGTCACACTCACTAATTTTTGTTTTACCTCCCTTCACGTATAAGTATGTATACTGGTGTATAATTATTAACATGTGTGGTGAACAAGTGTATATACTCGGGTCTGTATTGTCATACAGCATATCACTCACATACTCAGATATAGCCACAACAATCCTCTACGTCCCCTCTCCCCCCCCAAGTCACAGCTTTTGCATAGATTATGTTGTCATAAGGAATTGGTACAGTGGTTGCTTCCTGCATCCAGATACATTGTGTGGTTGCGTGTCGCGGTGGAGGTTCAGTATGGCGCCAACTGCAGCCCCGGATTCTTTGTGTGGTGTTGCCTGCGTCGTGGATCAAGTTCAAGTTCAAAAATTCAAAAAAATTCAAATGTTTATTCAGGTAAAGTACATACATACATTGATACAAATACAAATATTCATGAATTTACAAACATTGGTGATACAAATATTGATGAATTTACAGATAGAGCTAATACATGCAATGCCTAAAGCCACTATTACGCAAAGCGTTTCGGGCCGCTCAATTTCAGGTTTCGTTAAGTATGTCTATTGAAACAAGAACAACTACATTTCAAAAGGATAGAGTAGCTTAGGCTATTTCTCCCCCCCCCCCCCTATCCTGGATCTTTTCTCCTGAGAAGCGGCGCAGTGGAACACTTTGTTATGCGCGTGAAGATGCGCACAATATCGTACATGTTAACTAAACAGATTTCTCAATCGTAACCAATAGCTTGAACGTGGGTTATTATATGTCGTCCGGTATCATACGCTCCTACAGCTGTATTTGGTCAACTGCGTAGTCAACCCTTGAGTCATACCGAATGGTTATTATCCCTGTGGTTTTGACCTTTGAGCTGTGGTTTATGACCTGAGCAGTCATAAACTGGTATTATCCCCCACGGTAGTCAGTGATTATCAAAACAAGGCACCAAGGCAGGGGAATTATGGAGCCCCCCCCCCAACTTAGTGACCAAGAGTCATAACTAAAATTCATTGGTAGACATTGACATTGGTAGACCTATTAAACATTGATAGACGCGTTCAATTCAACTCTTGTAACAATGCATTTCGTGTACTCTGATCCAAACTAAATTAGTAGCCTGACCTATACCCAGTATAAGCCAATATTCCTCGATACTACCTAAGTAAAATTTGACTGATATTAAATAATAACTTTAGTAATCATTCAAAAAATCCCCAATGACTCAGCGAATGAAGAAATAGCTTAGCCTACTCGGCCACGGCGACCCTTGCTTACTGAAACCATGTTATACGGCTTAACTAAACCATGCCGGACGACTCAACCAAACCATGTGTGACAGCTCTGTCTAAACCCTGTGTGACAGCTCTGTCTAAACCATGTGTGACAGCTCTGTCTAAACCCTGTGTGACAGCTCTGTCTAAACCCTGTCTGACGGCTCTGTCTAAACCCTGTGTGACAGCTCTAACTAAACCATGTGTGACTGCTCTGTCTAAACCCTGTGTGACAGCTCTGTCTAAACCATGTGTGACAGCTCTGTCTAAACCCTGTGTGACAGCTCTGTCTAAACCCTGTGTGACAGCTCTGTCTAAACCCTGTGTGACAGCTCTGTCTAAACCCTGTGTGACAGCTCTGTCTAAACCATGTGTGACAGCTCTGTCTAAACCATGTGTGACAGCTGTGTCTAAACCATGTCAGACGGTTCTACCCAAAACGTATGACGGACACACATCAGAAAATAATGGAAATGGTGTCACGGTCCGCCCTGAACCATTATAAAGTCGTTTACAGAAAGAGCGGCAGAGAAAGGCAGCAGAGTGAGGTGAAGGGCGAGAGGTTCACGAGCTGAAAATTGTATTTAATGCCATTTAGATAAAGTTTTATGGATGATAACCTCTGGTTGACAATAGGTTGAACAAACTGGCACTTAAATGCCTGCTTTGAATGGCTTTAGCTTAATGTTAAGCTCAGTGAAATAGTCTGGCTTTGCTAAAACAGCTTTTATTGTTATGTTGTGGGTTCGATATCTGCCCTACAAGGGGTAAAGTGCCTGGTGATGTTCAGTCTGCACACAATTGGGAATAAGTTGTATAACCAATTTTATACAGTTTAAACAATTTAAAAATAATTTAAGATTGTACTTGTGATAAGTGTTGTCATTACCACACGAGAAGTGGGCAGCTGTGTTGTGTTGGACGTGGCTGTGAGGAACCAGGTGGTGGTGCTGCAGACGAACGCAAGTCGCAGCCTACACAACACGGTTCACTCACGGATTTTAAAACACGAGAACTTACCAAACCTAACTCAACCTAACTCAACTCAACTTAGCCTAACCCAGTCTAACCTAGCCTAACACAACCTAAACTAATCCAACCTAACCTACCTTAACCCATCCTAATATAGCCAAGCCTAAACAAGTCAAACCTAACCTAGCCTAACCTAACGTAAAATTTACGCAAGTTAACGAAACCTAACCGTCCCTACGATAGCCTAAGCTAATGTATCCAAACCGAACGGTTTTGACCATCAGAAAACGGATGTTGTCGAAACGTCTTGTGGATAGACCTTGATCATATTCCTAGACCTGTCTTAGGGAGGAGAGATATAACTCAGTACCTCCAGTGCCGAGAGGCAGGATAACGAGAGGCTTTCACTACCAAACCAGTCACAGACCAGTCACAGGTTATAAGCATCACCAGAGGGGTAACGCGCATATCGTAAGATAATATTTCCAAGTGCTTCACACTGAAAACAAACGTGAAAATGCAGGCGATGAGTCACAATAACGTGGCTAAAGTAGATCATATCACTTTTTCACTTTCAAACGTGAAAAATTTAATTAACAAAAACTTGCCTTCTTCTCTTGCGCATCCGGCGGCGGGACCGTCTAGGCGGTCTACGTACTCTACTTCGGTTTCTTCCGCTTTCACGGTGGTTCCTATATAGAAGGGGTGACGCCGAGGAAAATAAAGACTCGCGTCCCTACCAAAACAAAAAAAGACCACTATCTGGCGGAGGAGGTGATTTACCTTGCCCCTCTTTGTTATGCGACTTCTGTCGACCACCTCCGGGAGCCGCCGTTTTCGTTTCTGCCGTTTTTGATTTAGTGATTCCAGAGTTTATGCGGCCCCGGAAGCAGGGGAATCGTTCCCCTACTGACATGGAGTATTTGATATGGGAGGCCTATAAGCACAAATATCCTCTGTATAAGTTTCCTGAGAAATATTCGCCTCCCGTTGAGGTTTGTTCTCCTGTCCAGTAATTTATTTTGTTTGCTATGTGTTGTGAGGTTGTATCCGGTTGTGTACTTGGATGTGCATGGGGTGCGGTGTGTGTGTGTGGGGGGGGGGGGGGGAGCGGGTTTTTGTTCCCGGTTCCTGCATGTTCCGATGCGCGCTTGTTTGTTGAGTGTTTGTGTGGCCCTGCCACACAACACACAAGGACCACACAACACACAAGGGCCACACAACACACAAGGGCCACACAACCCACAAGGACCACACAACACACAAGGGCCACACAACACACAAGGGCCACACAACACACAAGGGTAACACAACACACAAGCGTAACACAACACACAAGGGCCACACAACACACAAGGGCCACACAACACACAAGGGCCACACAACACACAAGGGTAACACAACACACAAGGGGCCACATAACACACTGGGGCCACACAACACAACAAGGGCCACAAAACACAAGGGCCACACAACACACGAGGGCCACACAACACACGAGGGCCACACAACACAACAAGGGCCACACAACACGAGGGCCACACAACACACGAGGGCCACATAACACACGAGGGCCACACAACACACGAGGGCCACATAACACACGAGGGCCACATAACACACGAGGGCCACACAACACACGAGGGCCCTGCCTGTTTTTGTTCCTATTATCATGCTTTGCAGATGTACAGTTGCAGAGTGCTCCTGGTAGTATGGGTTCGAGTCACTTCTGGGGTGTGAGATATATATATATATATATATATATATATATATATATATATATATATATATATATATATATATATATATATATATATATATATATATATATATATATATATATATATATATATATATATATATATATATATATATATATATATATATTGTGATTTTATTGGATGAACCATAGATTGGTGGGGGGAGGAGGTTGTATTGTGCTTTTGCACAATACAGTTGCTTAATTTAGAAACTGTACTTGTGGTCGATCTCGAACCCATTGTTGATGTGACGACTTATATTGAATTTTGTAACTAGCTCATCAAGATTGTAACTTGCTTAGCTAAATGAATTGTGGGGTTCAGTCCCTGAACCCATTATGTGCCTCTGTAACCCTTTCCACTACCACCCACAAGATGGGTATGGAATGCATAATAAATAACCTAAACTAACTATTGTGTGATAATTATTAATTATTTATTTTATTATTATAGTATTTATTATAATAATAATTATATATAATAATATTTTTATATTTATTATAATAATAATTGTTGTATTTAATAATTATCACTCTTCCTTCAAATTTTTCTTGAAGGAGGCCGGCCTCCGGTGAAAGAGGGTTGTGACGATCTCTGTCAGGAACCCGTAGGTGCGGGACCGGGACGTCCACCTCCCCGGGGTCGTGAGGCCCAGCTCTGCTTCAGGAGGCTGGGGTCGTTCATACCCTTGCTGGGGGTGGTTCTTCTCCGGCCCCGACCACGGCGGTCTCCGGGTTTGGAGTCCCTGTGCCTTTTTTTCACCAACTTCGAGGTCATCCCCGGAACTCACAGTTCCTGCGACGGCGCTGGAACCAATCGCATTGGCGTTTGCCTTTCCATTGGAAACTTTCAGCGCCGTGGAGAGGGGGGACCTGCTGCCTGGGTAACAGCTTCTCCGTATTAACCTACCCTGGCTTTATGCCCTCGTGAGTCCTCTCCAGACCAACAACCAGAGCGCAACACCATAGTCTTCTGAGACTGATGGATGCCTACTACTACTATATATTGTACCTAATAGCCAGAATGCACTACTTAGAATGCACTACTATGCAAACCCTGGTTTGTCTAATAAGCAGAGGTTTTCCTAAAGATCTTATGAAATAATATAGCTTTCCATTATATTTTATATGATTAAACGTATTTTTAATTTGAAACTAACATAGATATACGACCAAAATTACCTAACCTATCATAACCTAAATTAACATAACTAAGAAATATTTCATGTTCTTTATTAATATGATATAGTAATATTATATTAAGAATATAATATATTATATTAAGAACTATATTATCTTAATATAATATAGTAATATTATATTAAGAACATAAGAAATGTTCTTATTAGGTTAACCAAACATAAGTCAGTAATTCGTGTACTAAATATTATATAATATTATTTGGAATAAACCAATTTGGAAAGAAATATTTGAAAATAACGAAAATCATTCTGCATTTTAGGCCAAGTAGTGCGGTGCGACATATATATATATATTTTCCAAGGAAGGGTGGAGAGAAGAAGTTCAATAGACTCAGACAGCCACCTTTCCCGGATATATTTGGAAAGGGCCATTGATGCCGACTCCTTTTTAATGGGAGTAGAGGAGATAGACCTCGAAGTTCCCACTCTGGGCACATAGCCAACATTACTCACCCTTCAACGCTGGATGACACTAGGTCCAAGCGTCTGGCCCCCCCACCCTTGAGCAGAAAAAAACATTCTCTCTTAAATACATATATTTATTTATTTCAACATAATTGATTTGACTCAAAATGTGATATATCTCTTGTGCGACACCACAGGGTTGTTCAACAACGTGGCTACGTATCTTAACAGCAGACGATTTTCAATGGACAAATGGAGGCCATCCAGTACGAGCCCGAGTGTCTGGTGGTGGTGGGCCTCAGGAAGCACACGGGCGCCCCACAGCCCATGGTACAGGTCCCTCAACGTCGCCCTCCTCAATGTTATATGGAAGATTGTCTCTGGTGGATGATGATTCTAGTGGATGATGTGTATGGCGAGTGATGATTTTGGTGGGTGATGTGTCTGGTGGATGATGTGTCTGGTTGGTGATGTGTCTGGTGGATGATGATTTTTGGTGGGTGATGTGTCTGGTGGATGATGTGTGGTGAGTGATGTGTCTGGTGGGTGATGAGTCTGGTGGATGATGTGTCTGGTGGGTGATGATTCTGGTGGATGATGTGTCTGGTGAGTAATGATTCTGGAGGGTGATGAGTCTGGTGGATGAAGTGTCTGGTAGGTGATGATTCTGGTGGATGATGTGTCTGGTGAGTAATGATTCTGGAGGGTGATGATACTGGTGGATCATGTGTCTGGTGGGTGATGATTCTGGTGGATGATGTGTCTGATGGGTGATGATTCTGGTGGATAATGTGTCTGGTGGGTGATGATACTGGTGGGTGATGATTCTGGTGGATCATGTGTCTGGTGGGTGATGATTCTGGTGGATCATGTGTCTGATGGGTGATGATTCTGGTGGATGATGTGTCTGGTGGATCATGTGTCTGGTGGGTGATGATTCTGGTGAATGATGTGTCTGATGGGTGATGATTTTGGTGGATAATGTGTCTGGTGGGTGATGATACTGGTGGATCATGTGTCTGGTGGGTGATGATTCTGGTGGATCATGTGTCTGGTGGATGATGTGTCTGATGGGTGATGATTCTGGTGGATGATGTGTCTGGTGGGTGATGTGTCTGGTGGGTGATGATACTGGTGGATCATGTGTCTGGTGGGTGATGATTCTGGTGGATCATGTGTCTGGAGGATGATGTGTCTGATGGGTGATGATTCTGGTGGATGATGTGTCTGGTGGGTGATGTGTCTGGTGGGTGATGATACTGGTGGATCATGTGTGATTCTGGTGGGTGATGATTCTGGTGGATCATGTGTCTGGTGGGTGATGATTCTGGTGGATAATGTGTCTGGTGAATGATGACTCTGGTGGATGATGTGTCTGGTGGGTGATGATTCTGGTGGATGATGTGTCTGATGGGTGATGATTCTGGTGGATCATGTGTCTGGTGGGTGATGTGTCTGGTGAGTGATGATACTGGTGGATCATGTGTCTGGTGGGTGATGATTCTGGTGGGTGATGATTCTGGTGGATGATGTGTCTGATGGGTGATGATTCTGGTGGATGATGTGTCTGGTGGATGATGTCTGGCAGGTGATGTGTCTGGTGGGTGATGTCTCCGTTGGGGAAATGTCTTATCCAGTTAGGTAGTAATCCACCGCAAGTCTATAATCTTATGGGCCATCAAATCATCAAGACTAGACAACAGGAAGTAATTATCCGAGAATAGGAAACTTATTGATAGTTAAACACTTGAATACAACCCATTAAGAACAATGCAAATGTAAAAAAATGCACAATTAAAGTGCATTCGCGATGGCAGTTCTTGGAAGACTGTCGGGCGAAGGTATGTGGCTAGGCACATACTTCAAGTCCCTCCATACTTCATACTTCATTCCAGTCCCTACTTTAAGTCGTAAAATAAGCTCGCCATCTTTCTCTGTCAACATCCTTCACCTTAACGTAATTCTTGTTAAACCTTTAGTTTATCAGGTTTCTTACTAAGTTCACCGAATAAAAAAATATATATACAAAAATATATATAATATATTTCATGTAATTAGTGCAGAAAAATAATATAAATTAAATAAGTCAATTTACCGAATCAATACAAGCAAGCTTTAATGTCGAAGAACCAACAGAGAATCTCAGAGTTTTGAGGTTTCATAAGTAATGACAAACACACATACTCTCATAAGTAATGACAAACATACACCCACTTTCATAAGTAATGACAACATACACATACTTTCATAAGTAATGACAACATACAAATACTTTCATAAGTAATGACAAATAAAAGATAATCTTAAAGCTTTGTGGTTTCGTCAAAAGCCTCATTGGTGTAACAATGAGGGTCTTGACCACGTTGATCTCTGGGTTCAACGAGGACTCGCAGATCATGGTCTCCCAGTCGGACTGTGAAGCCAGCTTCAGAGACACTATTGTTGGAGTTCAAGTGGTTAGCTTCGTGGTTGTTGAGGGACACGACGGGCGAGAGGTGGGATGGGACTGGTCCTGCACGACTCCAGTATACAAGGTGTCCAGGGACTGGGGCTGGGTCCTGGGAATTAGTCAAACCAAATTCTTCTGGGGCAGACATGTTGGGTGGAAGATCTGGAAAATAATGGATTAGATGAATAGTGGAAAATGTTGATAACAAAACTGTATGAATTTCTATGATGCATTTCATTAATATCAAATAAATAAACATCACACACAAAACTTTAAAAGCAACTTAGTTGACAACTTACTTGAATTCCTCTTGTTCTCCTGAGTGTTTACGGATCCATCGTACTGGCTCTCCAGCCAAGCGTCAGCTGGGTAGGCTGGCTCCCCGTGCTTCAAGATGTCCATTCCTGGCGTATAGATATTGTTAGAGATATAGAACATATACAATGTATAATGAATGCGTTCATAACACTAAAAATATAACAATTATCAATTATATAATACAAAAGTGAAAACTTTATGTATTATCTTCACTTGCCTGCAATTTCCATTTCTGGAGGCACCCTCAAGAGGCCGAGCAGCCTGAGGGAACCAAACATAACTAAACAGAGACCACCAGACCAGGCCACTATGGCCAGCGCCCCCACTATATTCCAGGCGAGAACCTCCGCGCTGCCCCCGTACACAATGCCACCATCCTGGAAGAGGGCCACAGCAACCAGCCCCCACAACCCACCTCCCATGTGTACAGCCACAGCATCAAGTGGGTCGTCAACTGTGGAAGAAATATTTATTAACTTTACATCCACAACCTCAACAGTCCCAATATGCACGTACGCTTCCCAATAATATAAAATTTTATAAATATTATTATTTAAGTATATGCCATCTACAGAACATAACGTTAAAGTTAAAATATTTCAAACTCAAGTTAGATAAAACTGGCTACTTGTTGCCTTCTTGAGACAAAGTTAAGAAAACTGAGCTGTGAGAGAAGCAGTGACGTACCCTTCAACTTGGGCAGAAGGGTGTGGATGGCGAGGAACACTGATCCACCCACTGTACCAATGACATTGGCACTCCACGGCCGCACAACGTTGCACCCGGCACTGATTGACACCTGTCATGGAAACATGTCCTTAAGCATTGGATAAACAAACTCAGACATATTGCAAGTAACACCATTTTGATAAGAAATTTGTTATATTATCATAATACTAAGTTAAGTTTAAATCAAACGTCTGTCAATTAAAATTTACAGCGAGCAGAGTCCATCATACTAGCACTAATGGACTCCCGGCCACACAGCGCAGAGCGGTACATACCATGCCAGCGAGAGAACCATTAAGAGCCATTAGGAAGGACCAGGTGGACTCCCTCCCACACAGCACAGAACGGTACACCAAGAGCACAGCGATGCCTCCTGAAGACGCCGAGATCACAGTGTTAAAGACAGCCTTGGCAATGGCTACAGCATCACCCTCGTGGCTGATGGACGCTTGGGACCCTCCGTTGAAGGCCAGGAACCCGAAGAGCAGGATGAAGCCTCCCAAAGCTGCCAGCTGGAAGTTCAAACACAACTTTACACCTCCACCTTGACGTGTAATATTTGTATTAAACATGATAATCCACAAATATTTATATCTTGCTTCATGACTTCAGATAATAATATATTGCCACTGTTCTATGAACATACCGGCACAGAGTGTCCACGTATCTCCTTGCCCTTGGGTCCGAAGCGACCAATTCTGGGCCCAAGAATTACAGCCCCAACAAGAGCTGCCACGCCCCCTGTGAGGTGGACGACGCCAGAGCCACCGAAGTCCTGGTAGTGTTGAGTCTTGAGCCAGCCAACGTCTGACCAGGTCCAGTGTGACACCACCGGGTACACCACAGCTGTACAAACACAAATATTATCATAACTGAGCTGTTACAACACACAAACATGATTAAAACACTGCACACTACAGCTGTACCAACACTGCTGTATTTTATAATGTATCTATTAATTCCGTGGGAAATGTATTATTGTTTGCATTGCCTTTTAAATTTATTGAGAAACACATAAAGTTTAATTATAATGATCAGTGTTAGGCTATTATTGTCTAACAAATTGTCTTTCTCTCAAGATTGCCCTGTTAAGGTTCCTCTCAAATATTATCTAAATTATATAAATAAAGCCAGTAAGTAAAGTTATTTATTCATTGACCACAAAATAGTGTAAAGTATCCTGCTAAATTTGAAACATACTTTACAGAGAGAAAGAGGCTTCACACCCACCTGACAGCACGGTCGTGTAGATGAGATAAGCATTGAAGGCACACCGCTCAGCCATCGACCCCGAGATGATGGTGGAGGCTGTGGTGGCGATGACGAACTGGAAGAACCAGAAGGCCAGGTGCTCGTCCGACAGCCCGTACGACGCCCAGTACTCTGTACCAGAGAAGCTGTTCCCGCCTCCAAACGCCAGCGGGAACCCCACCAGCCAGTACGCTATGCCACCAATGACTGGGGAGAGTAACAGGGCAGATGGTTAGTACAGGGTGGGGACGATTGTGGAATTCATATCATTATTACTACGTGAGGCTTGGTGGGAGGAAGTCGGTTAATTAAATACAGAGAACAATTTAGTATATAACACCAGCAGATGGAAAGCAAAAGCAGGAAATTACAGGAATACAAGAGTCGGCAAAGTTATATACATTGAGAGCTTACTTTAGCTATGAGATAGGAATAAAAAAATCATGTGCTGGTTTACCAGACATAAGCCAGATACGATAACAAATAACGAAGGTGTTTGATAACTTACAGACATCGAGCATGTTCTTGAGAAGGATGTTGGTGGTGTTCTTGGACCTTACGGAGCCTGCCTCAAGGAATGCGAACCCGGTCTGCAAGACTGAAATATAAACAAATGTTAGTCAAAAGTACAAATTGCATTCCAAATACATTATTCTAAGCATAATAAAACAAAATCTAACACACAGATTATTGTACGTCTATATACAACTATATAAAATACAACTATTTTATTAATATACAAAATGTGAAATAGGTGCCATATATATGTTTAAATACTTGAAAAAAGAGAGAAAACACAGATTTTGGTACTTACTGAATATGAGGATGCCGAACACAATGAGGAAGAGGGTGTCCAGGTCCTTCTGCAGAATGTCCAGTTCCCGGGACATTGGCGTCGGGTTCTCGCCAGACATTAGTAAACTTACATTGTGTCCGGCATCCATATTTGTTGCTGCCAGCGAGACTTCCAGATCTCTCAAATTGTAGCTTAAAAATTATTAGCAAAATAAATTTCCAGACAAAATTAACACGTCGTAAATTCCTGTGGATGTAATGTGGAGCAAACCAAGCAGCTCCGAGGGTCTCGCCTTCCTGCTGCCAGGGCCTGCAACCTAATATCTAATTTCAGCTGATATGATGATGATAAAGATTAAGCCACTCAAAAGGTGGCACGGGCATGAATAGCCCGTAAGTGGTGGCCCTTTTGAGCCATTACCAGTATCAAGAGCTGATACTGGAGATTTGTGGAGGTGCGACTGCACCCTGCGTGACGGGAGATGTCTCCCGTAATTATTAATTAATTTTTTTTTTCCCAGTGTTCTGAGGTTGCATTTAACCATCAAGCTGTTATCGTGGGGGAGGATACTGCTTCACAGTCTTTATGAGGGTGTCCAGCTGCTGGACACCTTTGTTGACCAGGAGAGTGGCTGTGTTGATGGCTTCAGGGTGGCCACTGCATGATTCAGGAACTCTTAAAGCTCTTCTAAGGTCATTGGTTGCTACACATTCCAGAAGATAGTGAAGTAATGGCTTTTCTGTGACAGTTTGGCAGAAGATGCACTCTCTCTGTCGGGTTTCACCAATCTCCCAGTTGCATCTGTAACCTAGACGTAGTCTATATAGCCTAACTGCTATTTCCCTGTGGATTCCTTTTGGGATATTTAACCTTTCTAATTTGGTTGCCTGAAGATACCATGTTGCAGATGGCGAACCTTCAGCTATTCTCTGGTGTAGGTAGGCTTTGTTGAGATGTGAGAGTTTTTTGGTGATGATGTTTTTTATGTTCTCTAGGCTGGGTTGAATTGTTTTATGTATCACTGGATGACGAGTTGCCAATTTAGCAATTTCATCAGCTTTTTCATTTAATGGGATTCCAATATGGGATGGGATCCAGTTTAAAGTTATGTTGAGGCCTTTGCCTTTAGCGACTGCTCCTTGATACAAAATGGTGGTAATTTTTTCCACATTATCTTTCCACTGTTTTTGTCCTAGTATTTGAAGTGCAGCTTTTGAGTCTGTGTGTATGATTGCATTTTGAGTGTTTTGTGCAATCACATATGCGAATGCCTGTTGTATGGCGAACAGCTCAGTTTGGGTTGATGATACTAGTCCTCCCAGTCTCCAATATGCCTGAACGCTGGTCGTGCAAAGAGCAGCGCCAGCACTCTCATTTTCTGTGTCCACCGATCCGTCTGTGAAGATGTGGGTGGCTCCTGCTACTGCTATGCTATACATTTGCTCTTCTATTATGCGCCTTAGGATTGTCGGATCATAGGCAGCCTTTTTCATTGGGAGACTTTCTATTACTATTTTGAAAGTAGGCTCTTCCCACGGGGCGGAAGGAGTGTAATTTGGGTGTGGATGATCACCCTCTCTATCAAGAATCATGTTTTTTAAATGTAGTCTGTTTATGACTTTTCCTGCTCTTGCAACCCAAGAGTTTCCATTGTTTTGGCCTAGTCCAACCACCAAGGCCTGCCGTACTGGGATTGGATCAGAAGAAATAATTATCTTACTGATAATTGTAGCTGTCCTTTGTGATATTCTTTCTTGTAGAGAGGGCAAACCCGTCTCCAGTCTAAGAGTTTCAAGCCTCGTCCACATGGGGGCTCCCAGTGCAGCTCTCATAGCATTGTTTTGGGCAACTTCAAGCTTTTTCCACTGTTGGTGTGATAGATTTGTGAGTGCAGGTGCGGCATAATCGATCACTGATCTGACTGCCTGTACATAGTATGTGCGAAGGACTTGCAGATTGGCTCCTCCAGAAAGGGAGGTTAGCGACCTGAGGATTGCCGTCCGGGCCGCAGTTCGCTCTCTCAAGTATGTGACCTCAGCATTAAAATTCATGTGTGTGTCCAGGATGATTCCTAGATACTGATAGGTGTCGACCCATTCTATTGGTTGACCCTGTACTGTGAGTTGGATGTTGGGCTTCGCTATTTTTATGGGCATGGCCTTTGACTTTGAGGGGTTGAGTTTGATCCCAATCTGTTTTGCCTCTTTACTGATGCAGTCTAAGCATTTGGGTGCAAGGCGCGCCGCATCCCTTCCTTTTATGATGATGACAAAGTCGTCCGCGTAGTTTAGCAGCCTGCAGTGATGTGGGAGTTTCAACCTCATTATTCTTTCCATTAAACAGTTGAAGAGAAGAGGGCTAAGAATACCTCCTTGCGGTGTACCATTTTCATGTCTTTTGTACTCAGAGACTGTGCCATGAAGTTTTACTCTTGCTTCTCTGTTTATGAGACAGTTTTTGGTCCAGGAGAGCAGGTTGCCTTTGACCTCTTTGTCAATGAGGCAGCAGAGAATAGCTGGGGCGCTAGCCAGTTCAAAGGCTTTTTCGAGGTCCAGGAATATCAGCATTCCTGGTCTGTCATTCAAGTGGGCTAACAGAGTTATAATACATTCCACTGTGCCAACCCCTCTTCTATAGGCATACATATCATGGTGCAGTTTAGGCATTTTCCACTCCAGTCTGTTGAGTGCCATTCTGTCAGCCGTCTTGGCTGCACAGCTTTGGAGAGAGATGGGCCTGGGATTAGCTGGATCTTTGGGTTTTGGGATCGGCACTATGTCTGCTCTATTCCAAGCAGAAGGTCTAGTTTGAGAAGTCCAGGCTAAATTAATTAACCTTAGGTATGCAGCGTCTCCCTCTGGGCCGAGGTTTCTAATCATTTTATAGGTTATTTTGTCGGCTCCAGGGGATGTATCTTTGGAGTTTTTCTTAGCCCGATTGAGCTCATCCAGTGTGAAGGGGGCATTAGTGTCAGAGACTTCTTCACATGCTGTAAGGATTTTGTGCCACCTTTCTTCCTCTAGTCCGGTCTGTACTGCTAATACATCTGGTGGAAGTTGATTGCTGGCTGCTCTCTCTGCAAACCTGGTTGCCAGTACTTCGGCTTCCTGTTGAGGATCTTTGGGGTGTGGAGCTTTAGGTGTTTTATTCCCTTTGGCCCGGTGAATTTGCTGCCACATCTCCCCGAGAGAGGTGTGTTCATTCAGGTGTGAACACCATTCTAGCCACTTTTGTTCTTTTATTTGTCTGGTCTCTCGATGTACATGTTCCTTGACCTCACAAAGTAAGATCCTGTTGCGGTCACTTGGCTGCTTTTTGTATAGCTTTCTTGTTCTATTGAGTCTATGGTTGAGTTCTTTGACGCGTTCGCAATAGTACCAATGATCTTTATGGTGTCCGGTGGACTGTTTTTTCAGTGGGATTGAGTGGTTGGCTGCACTTTGAATCGCTTTGACAAATTCTTGTTCTGCCTGATTAATGTCTTCGGGAAGATCATAGTTTCTTTGCCACTCTGAAATGAGGTTTTGAAATCGGTCCCAGTTTGCTAAAGCAAAGTTCCAGGATTCAGATGGAGGCGGAGGTGGGGTGGGTAGGTCTAACTGAAGATCAATTTGGACCCCATAGTGGTCGCTTGTGAGTGTGGGCTCAACTGACCATGTTGCTGCATCTCTTAGGGAGGCTGAAACGAAGGTTAGGTCTAATCTGCCTCCTTGGATGTGGGTAGGTTCATTCTTGTTTAGGATTTGTATTTCTGGAAGCTGGTCCAGTAGATGTGTAATGTGTATGCCGGCTTCATTTGTTTCGTTCGAGCCCAGTGCCAATCGATGATGGGCATTAAAATCTCCACAAATGATTGTGTTTGTTGTTGTCGCGTGTCCAAATAACACAGAGAGATCCATTTCGGCTTGTGGAGACCTGTACACATTGAACACTTCAAGTTTGTCGTGTCTTAGCTCAATGGTGACTCCCATTACCTCTGTCCCTGCTCCACAATTGGGTGGGCTGGTTATGGATTTGGAGATCAGGTCACTTTTTACATAGATTGCACATCCCCTGGATTGCCCATTGATCCATGGAAGGAAGAAGCCTCGATAGCCTGAGATTTTAGGTTCTAATCCGGCTCGAAGCAAGCTCTCCTGTAGTATCAGGATGTCTATGCCTTTGGTTGCTGCTATGCATTTCAAGTGATGCAATTTAGTGCGCAGTCCTTGCGCATTCCATTGCAGGATCTTTAGAATTCTAGGTTCTTGGAATGTGCTGATAATTCCGTGGTATCCATGGAGTCTGATGAACACGCCATGGAAGTTGCAATTGGGGTAACTTCAGCGACCCTCTGGAGTATATATAGGTGAGCAACCAAGTTGCCGATTGGTACTTTTTGCAGATACGTCACTCTTCCGGGTAATTTGGGATATCGATATTTATGGCAGGTGGCTGCAAGTAATGAATCCCCCAATGGTGAACATTCCAGTTGTAAAGTATGTGAACAAGAGTTGGGACATACTCTCCAACACTAATTTGTGATTGCCCTGTTATCAGTGATTTCAGACCAAATGTTATGAGGTACTCTGATATTTGTAATTATTTCAAATACTAAGAAGTGTATGAAGTTGAAGATATTCTTGTGCTGTACCCAGATTTTGCTAGTGGAGGCTAATAGATACCTTACTTTTCATGCTCTCTCCTGATTCCATGTATGACTAGCTGTCCTGTGAGGTGGGGATGTTGGATGAGGGTGTAGCTGGTTTTTTATCTACACTGTGTGGTAGATCAAAAGGGGCTTCTACAGAATAGGGTAGAAGCACATTGTTGTGTATACCTAAGCTTGTTAAAAAGACATTATTTGAGAGGAATTTGATAGAAACTGGTAAAAATAAATATAATATAATATTTCCATGATCAGTGCTTAGCTCTTATAAAAATCATAACGTTAATATTTAGTCAAAGTTAATTTATTTTTGTACTGAGGTAGGTATTTTCTCCCCTGATTCCGTGTATGATTAACCATCCTGTGAGATGGGAATATTAGATGAACTTATAGCTAGTTTTTAATCTACAATGTATAATCTTTCATATATAATAGGGTAACAGCACATTGCTGTGTACCTCACACATACTCATAAATGCAACCACATTTCTGTGGTTGTACACCTGCTCAGTGCAGCCGCAACTGTAATAAATGTTATAGGAAAGTGAAGGAAAGACCTAATACATATGTAAGCGTTATAATACTAAATTCTCGGATGAAAGAATTCATCATAGAATTCATCCGAATGTATCTTCCTTCATGAAGGTGGTAAACTGTGGACCACTGTGTCGCACAGTCCACCAGACTGTGCGACACAGTGGTTGCCAGGATCAGGTTGAGTTACCATTACCTGTGGCAGGTGGCTGCAGGTGACAGATCTCCCAATCCTGAGCACTCCAGGTGCAAACTCAGTGAGCAGGAACTGCGGCATGATCTCCCACATTACATTACCGAATGCCCAGTTATTAGACCTTTCAGACCAGTTGGCATGAAGTACCTGGAGCTTTGCAATTACTATATTCACTCTCGTGTTCTTGAAGATATCCTCACAGTGTACCCAAAATTTGCCAGTTCAGGCTACTAAACATATGGCCCTGTATGACTAACCATCCTGCGAGATGGGGACCTTTAGTATCACTGCTGCCTTATTCACTCTTGTGTTGATGATATCCTCATAACGAACCCAGAGTCCGCCAGTGCAGACTATTTATCACATGCTTCTGTACGACTATCCATCCTGTGTGATGGGGATTTTTTGCATCACGTAGCTAGCTTTTGGTCATACTGTACTCCCCTTCATATAGTCTAGGGTAGCTGCACAAATGCAGATGTACCTAATATATTAATACTGACTGACATAGGCAGAACATTGTTTACATTACCTTCATAAAGAAAATAGGCTAAATCCGAAATTTTGGTATTAAAGCACTTACACATGTATTGGGTCTTTCTTTCACCTAAATTCAACCACTAAGGCATTGTACTAAGTTTCTCCAAATTTTATATTACTATTAAATTAAACTTCTAAATCTAAATCTAGATAATACAGTATATGTTTATAATGATCACGTCTTATGTTATCACCATACTCTCTCTTATTTAAACAATGTTCAGAAATGTTGTGTAAACTAACTCAAGTATAAACATATAGCAATTTACGAATAAATTTGTTGACTCCATTAAAAACATGTTTAACCTGAAACAGAATATCGTGTGCAACTATGTAACTCCTTCAGTACAACTAGTTGTACTGAAGGAGTTTCACTGGAACTCTCTGTTTCAATATTATATTTAACAGGGCTTGTCTTAGGACTCCTCCTTGAGGTATGGTGAGTTTACACAGCTTAGCATGAGGAAAAATAAAGAAAACTGTAGAAGGCATATTAGGCTATACGGGGGTACCTCTTATTTATATACATCCAAACTCATTCATTTTTTAAACACTCTACATTGATTTCCTGCACTATATTCTAATCATCAGTAAACTGGTAAATGTTGCTATTCAATTTAGTGTCTAAGTCATTCATTCAAGTTCAAGTAAGTTTATTGAGAAAACGAAAATCTCAAAAAGGATAGAGTAGCTTAGGCTATTTCTACCCTAGTCTACATAAGGTCCCTCAAGGGCTCACAAACCCATACAGTACACAATTATTAATCATATTCTATATTTCCAATGGTAATCACATGGCATACTGTGAGATCTCTTATTGATTATGCTGCCCATATGTCTTGATATCTGTACTGTTTTGCAGACTAAACAAGTTGGAGAAGGTTCAAAATGAAATCATGCGAATAATCCCAAGAAGATTCTCGTGGCCCAAGAACTACTATTACTGAGATAATGATGATATAATTGAACTTACAGAGTACTGAGGATAGAATTTCAGAGATAAATGAAGCTTCGTAAATCATTCATATCTATAGTAAACAACAGAGGTCCCAGGACAGAGCCTTTAATTGACATTAATACTTCATCCCGTGCCATAGCTGTGCTTAAGACTTTCCCAGTGTTGACTGCTGCTAATGTCCAAGTCCACCTGGGATGTTTCCACGGGAGACATCTCCCGTCACGCAGGGTGCAGTCGCGCCTCCACATATCTCCAGTATCAGCTCTTGATAGTGGTAATGGCTCAAAAGGGCAACCACTTACGGGCTATTCATGCCCGTGCCACCTCTTGGGTGACTTAATCTTTATCAATCAATTGGGATGTTTCCGAGACTACACAGATTCTCGCCTCGGGCCGGACAAAGAAGTACACCATTTCACAGCCTAGTTAAGATCAGTTTACATTATGACAACTTTACGGGCTATTAACGCCCGTGACACCTTTCGGGTGACTTAATCTTCATCAATCAGTCAATAAATTATGACATAACTCGCTAGTGATTGCCGGAACGCTTCATTAAGTGACAGTTTAACATTTGAAATCATTCACGTTGACAGAAGTATTTGACACAGGTGATATAACTGACAGACTTAAACAGGACAAAGACGCTGTTACTAGCACACCTTCTAATATCGGTCCCTCAAAGCCTGGGGCTCATAAATAAACTTACACAGTATATTCATCCTACATATTATAGTTATTCAATGAAAATAAGTTAAACACGTTGTTAAATAAGTTAAATACTGATCAAATTGAGCTTTGTCTTAAGAATTATATTACACTGAAAACAATTGTTTCCGTGCCCCCTCTTCGCTAATATATCAACAGCCTCACTTAACAGCATCCCTGCTTGTTTTTTTTATTATTATTATTTTCTACCACAGACGTGGCCACACATTTACAATGCTAACCAGCATATATACATTTTCTTCTGTCCTCCATGGACAGGGTGAGAGATTTGTCAAACATACAGTTCAGAGATTTATTGAACCACAGAAGGTGATCGTAGTGCTTTTAAAACGTTAGGCTTAGCTACATACGTAAATACATAGATTTATGAATGCATTAATGTGAATTTATAATGGTGAAATGTAATTCTGATCAGCTTCCACATATACTTTATACACACACATACACGCACATACACATACACATACATACATACATACACACACATACATACATACACATATATTTGTCTCTTTTACTCTGACAGGGGGTGAGATAGCTGACAGAGAAACTAGTGTGCAATTAAGAACTTAACCACTAAAGGTGATTAAGATGCTTCTACAAGCTCAGGTCCCTGCTTGTGAAGGAACCTACATAAATCTTAGTTACCAACTATTTTTTTTTACTCTTTCCTGCTGTTATCTCAACACTCGTCCACAATATGCTGGTATACTGGTCTTCTACTATGTAATGACACCAACGCTCCTCTATCATTAAAAACACAGGCATTACTATTATTTACTATTTTTCTTTATGCTCGCTAATACAGCTTGAAGTTCAACCTGCGATGAAGATACATTGTCACTTTAAACGGTGTCCAATAACAGTATCTACGGTGCTGATGTCACTAATCTATGCGGGCGATGAGTCACAATAACGTGGCTGAAGTATGTTGACCAGGCCACACACTAGAAGGTAAAGGGACGACGACGTTTCGGTCCGTCCTGGGCCATTCTCAAGTCACTTTTCTACTCTCTAATGATGTCCAATAACAATATATACGGTGACGATGCCAGTGTTCTACTCTCTAATGATGTCCAATAACAGTATCTACAGTGCCGATGTCAGTGAATTCCCTAATCAAGACATTCCGTCCTTAGCTATATATTGAGTAATCACAATAAACAGTTAGTGTTTAATTAATGTAATTTTCTAGTTATACAATCATATATTGCCCTCAATTGCCCTAATCAAGGCAAGTCTGTATCTTTTTAATTTGTAGGGGGAACACTATCCACCATTACATTCCTCCCATGGTGGTAGTTATTGTTTTAGATTCAGCTACTGGGAACACTTAGGAGGGTAGAAATAGCCTAAGCTACTCCATCCCTTTGAGATGTATTCTCTTGTCTCAATAAACATACATCAACTTGAACTCGGAACAAAATATCCATGTAGCACGGGCTATAGTGAGCCCGTAATTGAGTTTGGTTATTCACGATAACTTTGTTATTGTGATATTTGGGTCAGAGTTTTAAATGAAGGTAGAGTTTCCTTCTTTTCGCAATGGTTTTAGTCTTTAGTTTTAATAACATTATCTTGGTGGCGGAAATAGATGCACAATGTTCACTAGTGCGTCCCATTCTTCAACTGCTTTGTTAACCATTGTTGTGGATTTTGTATTTATTTGATTTATTTGATTTATATACAAGAGTTCTTACATTCTTGTACAGTCACTAGCACGCATAGCGTTTTAGGCAGAACCTTAATTAATCCAAATTTTTCCCAGGAATACGACCCGCCAAATCATTTAACAACCAGCTACCTATTCACTGATGGTAAACAGAGGCTACAGTTAAGGATTGGCGCCAAATAAATCCTTCCCGGCCAGGATATGAACCTAGGACAATGTGCTCGCGAAACGCCATGCGAGTGTGCTACCACTTCGCCACGGGGCCCATAGATTTAATGCAGCTGCTCCAGGTGGTTGAATGTTGAGTTTGATGTGCAGGGCTTCAGTTGCTTCACATAATAGTAAGTGATGCAAAAGTGGCATTTCTGCACCTGTTCCACATATATGACACCCTTTAACTATTGGGTTTATTACCTCCCAGCAGCACTTGTAGCCAAGTCTTAGTTTGTGTATGGCTACTGCAATGTCCCTGTATAGCTTTTATCCAGGGTTGAAAGAGGATTGATTGATTGATGAAGATTAAGCCACCCAAAAGGTGGCACGCGCATGAATAGCCCGTAAGTGGTGGCCCTTTTGAGCCATTACCAGTATCAAGATCTGATACTAGAGATCTGTGGAGGTGCAAGTGCACCCTGCGTGACGGGAGATGTCTCCCGTGTTGAAAGAGGATTGCACAGTGGCTTTGTACCACATTGCGGTGGGTCTGCCTTCCGTTATATCTTGAGGTTATCTTGAGATGATTTCGGGGCTTTAGTGTCCCCGCGGCCCGGTCCTCAACCAGGCCTCCACCCCCAGGAAGCAGCCCGTGACAGCTGACTAACTCCCAGGTACCTATTTACTGCTAGGTAACAGGGGCATTCAGGGTGAAAGAAACTTTACCCATTTGTTTCTGCCTCGTGCGGGAATCGAACCCGCGCCACAGAATTACGAGTCCTGCGCGCTATCCACAAGGCTACGAGGCCCTTGTTACTTTGGCTCTGTGGCAACTTTTGACAGTCAGGAATATTTTCTTCTTGATTTGCTCCTTAATCTGTGAGAAATTTGACGGTACTTTTACCTGTACCCATGGTGGTGTTAATTGTTTCTCATATAACAAAATACACTCATTAGCGTCCCCTGCACTCGTTAGCCTAATTGGAGAATAAATATTTACCTCAGAAATTATCCCTAATAATCTGTAAGTGTAGTTTCTTCCTCATTACCTCAATCAGAATTTCTCTGCAATCCTAAGATTAGTTTCAGGGCTTCGTTTTGCAACTTTTCTAACTAAATCAACAGCTCTGTTCCATTCGGGTTTGAAACTGGTTCTTGGGTTATGGAACAAATTATCAGGTAACCTAGTAGTCGTTGGATCACTAGATTGTTTCAAGAGTAGGTTAGACACAGATATGAGTGAGTTTGGGTGGGTATATATAGGAGGATGGGGGAATAGGGGCTCGACCCCGAGTCCTTTGCCCATACCTGTACAAGGACCTGACATCTTCGTTCAGGTCGGTGTTCTATCCCCGACCGTCCAAGTAGTTAGGAAATGTATATGTTTATCTCTCAGAATGTTCGGTAATATGTTTACTGCTTGTGATGTGTGTCTATGTATGTATTAACACGATGTACTGAACGGGGTGAGAATAGCTTGAGCTACGTCATCCCTTTATGTGTATTTTACCTCAATAAACTTATTTCAATTTCAATTTCCAAATAGTTGGGCACCATTCCTTCCCTCCGTCCTATCCTAAATCTTAATCCCTTCCAAAGGTTATATTGTCCTAATGGCTTAGCGCTTTCTCCTGATAATTACTTTACCTCACCTTATCCCCAAGTGTGACCTGAGAACGTAGACTACTCTGCTGTTTCACAAGGGATCAGGGTATATTATTTGTTCGTCGAGTTTCAATATATTCCTTTATATACATGCGTTAACCAGCGAATGTTGTTACATATTTATGGTTAAAACTGTTCAATCTTTCAATAACCAATTTGCTCGATGACTCTCCAATCATTGTGTGACCGTTCCACCTGTCCAACCTTGTTACTGTTTAACGAACTTCTTAACGTAATTCTTATGGTGTTTACGGGTTATTCATGCCCGTGCCACCTCTTGGGTGCCTTAATCTTTATCAATCAATATCCACAATATCCAGGATTGGCTTTGGCTCGACGTCGAATCGATGTTGATGACGTTACTCTAACGTTGAATTGGCGTTGCTCTTGGATAATTGTTCCCACTGGGGTGGGTTCATTACAACGAGGTCATTACATTACCATAAACTACCGCTTCATAGCGATATATGAACCTTCATTTGTTTCATTAAGAGAGAGAGAGAGAGAGAGAAGATTAAGCCACTCAAAAGGTGGCACGGGCATGAATAGCCCATAAGTGGTGGCCCTTTTGAGCCATTTCCAGTATCAATAGATGATACTGGAGATCTGTGGAGGTGCGACTGCACCCTGCGTGACGGGAGATGTCTCCCGTGTGTTTCATTAAGATAGAGATAGATAGAGCCACCCAAGCCACCCAAGATAGATTAAGCCACCCAAGAGGTGGCACGGGCATGAATAGCCCGTAAGTGGTACAATTTTTATTTTCCCAGTGTTCTGAGGTTGCATTTAACCATCAAGCTGTTATCGTGGGGGAGGATACTGCTTCACAGTCTTTATGAGGGTGTCCAGCTGCTGGACACCTTTGTTGACCAGGAGAGTGGCTGTGTTGATGGCTTCAGGGTGGCCACTGCATGATTCAGGAACTCTTAAAGCTCTTCTAAGGTCATTGGTTGCTTCACATTCCAGAAGATAGTGAAGTAATGGCTTTTCTGTGACAGTTTGGCAGAAGATGCACTCTCTCTGTCGGGGTTCACCAATCTCCCAGTTGCATCTGTAACCTAGACGTAGTCTATATAGCCTAACTGCTATTTCCCTGTGGATTCCTTTTGGGATATTTAACCTTTCTAATTTGGTTGCCTGAAGATACCATGTTGCAGATGGCGAACCTTCAGCTATTCTCTGGTGCAGGTAGGCTTTGTTGAGATGTGAGAGTTTTTTGGTGATGATGTTTTTTATGTTCTCTAGGCTGGGTTGAATTGTTTTATGTATCACTGGATGACGAGTTGCCAATTTAGCAATTTCATCAGCTTTTTCATTTAATGGGATTCCAATATGGGATGGGATCCTGTTTAAAGTTATGTTGAGGCCTTTGCCTTTAGCGACTGCTCCTTGATACAAAATGGTGGTAATTATTTCCACATTATCTTTCCATTGTTTTTGTCCTAGTATTTGAAGTGCAGCATTTGAGTCTGTGTGTATGATTGCATTTTGAGTGTTTTGTGCAATCACATATGCGAATGCCTGTTGTATGGCAAACAGCTCAGTTTGGGTTGATGATACTAGTCCTCCCAGTCTCCAATATGCCTGAACGCTGGTCGTGCAAAGAGCAGCGCCAGCACTCTCATTTTCTGTGTCCACCGATCCGTCTGTGAAGATGTGGGTGGCTCCTGCTACTACTATGCTATACATTTGCTCTTCTATTATGCGCCTTAGGATTGTTGGATCATAGGCAGCCTTTTTCATTGGGAGACTTTCTATTACTATTTTGAAAGTAGGCTCTTCCCACGGCGCGGAAGGAGTGTAATTTGGGTGTGGATGATCACCCTCTCTATCAAGATTCATGTTTTTTAAATGTAGTCTGTTTTGGACTTTTCCTGCCCTTGCAACCCAAGAGTTTCCATTGTTTTGGCCTAGTCCAACCACCAAAGCCTGCCGTACTGGGATTGAATCAGAAGAAATAATTATCTTACTGATAATTGTAGCTGTCCTTTTTTGATATTCTTTCATGTAGAGAGGGCAAACCCGTCTCCAGTCTAAGAGTTTCAAGCCTGGTCCACATGGGGGCTCCCAGTGCAGCTCTCATAGCATTGTTTTGGGCAACTTCAAGCTTTTTCCACTGTTGGTGTGATAGATTTGTGAGTGCAGGTGCGGCATAATCGATCACTGATCTGACTGCCTGTACATAGTATGTGCGAAGGACTTGCAGATTGGCTCCTCCAGAAAGGGAGGTTAGCGACCTGAGGATTGCCGTCCGGGCCGCAGTTCGCTCTCTCAAGTATTTGACCTCAGCATTAAAATTCATGTGTGTGTCCAGGATGATTCCTAGATACAAATAGGTGTCAACCCATTCTATTGGTTGACCCTGTACTGTGAGTTGGATGTTGGGCTTCGCTATTTTTATGGACATGGCCTTTGACTTTGAGGGGTTGAGTTTGATCCCAATCTGTTTTGCCTCTTTACTGATGCAGTCTAAGCATTTGGGTGCAAGGCGCGCCGCATCCCTTCCTTTTATGATGATGACAAAGTCGTCCGCGTAGTTTAGCAGCCTGCAGTGATGTGAGAGTTTCAACCTCATTATTCTTTCCATTAAACAGTTGAAGAAAGAGGGCTAAGAATACCTCCTTGCGGTGTACCATTTTCATGTCTTTTGTACTCAGAGACTGTGCCATGAAGTTTTACTCTTGCTTCTCTGTTTATGAGACAGTTTTTGGTCCAGGAGAGCAGGTTGCCTCTGACCTCTTTGTCAATGAGGCAGCAGAGAATAGCTGGGGCGCTAGTCAGTTCAAAGGCTTTTTCGAGGTCCAGGAATATCAGCATTCCTGGTCTGTCATTCAAGTGGGCTAACAGAGTTGTAATACATTCCACTGTGCCAACCCCTCTTCTATAGGCATACATATCATGGTGCAGTTTAGGCATTTTCCACTCCAGTCTGTTGAGTGCCATTCTGTCAGCCGTCTTGGCTGCACAGCTTTGGAGAGAGATGGGCCTGGGATTAGCTGGATCTTTGGGTTTTGGGATCGGCACTATGTCTGCTCTATTCCAAGCAGAAGGTCTAGTTTCAGAAGTCCAGGCTAAATTAATTAACCTTAGGTATGCAGCGTCTCCCTCTGGGCCGAGGTTTCTAATCATTTTATAGGTTATTTTGTCGGCTCCAGGGGATGTATCCTTGGAGGTTTTTCTTAGCCCGATTGAGCTCATCCAGTGTGAAGAGGGCATTAGTGTCAGAGACTTCTTCACATGCTGTAAGGATTCTGTGCCACCTTTCTTCCTCTAGTCCGGTCTGTACTGCTAATACATCTGGTGGAAGTTGATTGCTGGCTGCTCTCTCTGCAAACCTGGTTGCCAGTACTTCGGCTTCCTGTTGAGGATCTTTGGGGTGTGGAGCTTTAGGTGTTTTATTCCCTTTGGCCCGGTGAATTTGCTGCCACATCTCCCCGAGAGAGGTGTGTTCATTCAGGTGTGAACACCATTCTAGCCACTTTTGTTCTTTTATTTGTCTGGTCTCTCGATGTACATGTTCCTTGACCTCACAAAGTAAGATCCTGTTGCGGTCACTTGGCTGCTTTTTGTATAGCTTTCTTGTTCTATTGAGTCTATGGTTGAGTTCTTTGACATGTTCGCAATGGTACCAATGATCTTTATGGTGTCCGGTGGACTGTTTTTTCAGTGGGATTGAGTGGTTGGCTGCACTTTGAATCGCTTTGACAAATTCTTGTTCTGCCTGATTTATGTCTTCGGGAAGATCATAGTTTCTTTGCCACTCTGAAATGAGGTTTTGAAATCGGTCCCAGTTTTCTAAAGCAAAGTTCCAGGCTTCAGATGGAGGCATAGGTGGGGTGGGTAGGTCTAACTGAAGATCAATTTGGAGCCCATAGTGGTCGCTTGTGAGTGTGGGCTCAACTGACCATGTTGCTGCATCTCTTAGGGAGGCTGAAACGAAGGTTAGGTCTAATCTGCCTCCTTGGATGTGGGTAGGTTCATTCTTGTTTAGGATTTGTATTTCTGGAAGCTGGTCCAGTAGATGTGTAATGTGTATGCCGGCTTCATTTGTTTTGTTCGAGCCCAGTGCCAATCGATGATGGGCATTAAAATCTCCACAAATGATTGTGTTTGTTGTTGTCGCGTGTCCATATAACACAGAGAGATCCATTTCGGCTTGTGGAGACCTGTACACATTGAACACTTCAAGTTTGTCGTGTCTTAGCTCAATGGTGACTCCCATTACCTCTGTCCCTGCTCCACAATTGGGTGGGCTGGTTATGGATTTGGAGATCAGGTCACATTTTACATAGATTGCATGTTTCATTAAACAGTTCGAAGTGTTATATGAACAAGTCGTCAGCTGTCCTGGAAGCTTCCGTGTAGTGTCATTAATCAGCCATTATCCCCAACCACTTGGACTGGACGGTAGAGCGACGGTTTTTTTTGTTATTAATACATTACGTACATCTGCATTAGTGCAGCTACCCTAGACTATATGAAGGGGCACGAGAGACATCTCCCGTCACGCAGGGTGCAGTCGCACCTCCACAGATCTCCAGTATCAGCTCTTGATACTGGTAATGGCTCCAAAGGGCCACCACTTACGGGCTATTCATGCTCGTGCCACCTTTTGGGTGGCTTAATCTTCATCAATCAATATGAAGGGGAGTACAGTTGCCCTAGACTATATGAAGGGGAGTACAGCTGCCCTAGACTATATGAAGTGGGAGTACAGCTGCCCTAGACTATATGAAGGGGAGTACAGCTGCCCTAGACTATATGAAGGGGAGTACACCTGCCCTAGACTATATGAAGGGGAGTACAGCTGCCTTAGACTATATGAAGGGGAGTACAGCTGCCCTAGACTATATAAATGGGGAGTACAGCTGCCCTAGACTATATGAAGGGGAGTACAGCTGCCCTAGACTATATGAAGGGGGAGTACAGCTGCCCTAGTCTATATGAAGGGGAGTACAGCTGCCCTAGACTATATGAAGGGGGAGTCCAGCTGCCCTAGACTATATGAAGGGGAGTACAGCTGCCCTAGACTATATGAAGGGGAGTACACCTGCCCTAGACTATATGAAGGGGAGTACAGCTGCCCTAGACTATATGAAGGGGGAGTACAGCTGCCCTAGACTATATGAAGGGGAGTACAGCTGCCCTAGACTATATGAAGGGGAGTACAGCTGCCCTAGACTATATGAATGGGAGTACACCTGCCCTAGACTATATGAAGGGGAGTACAGCTGCCCTAGACTAAATGAAGGGGGAGTACAGCTGCCCTAGACAATATGAAGGGGAGTACAGCTGCCCTAGACTATATGAAGGGGAGTACAGCTGCCCTAGACTATATGAAGGGGAGTACAGCTGCCCTAGACTATATGAAGGGGAGTACAGCTGCCCTAGACTATATGAAGGGGAGTACAGCTGCCCTAGACTATATGAAGGGGGAGTACAGCTGCCCTAGACTATATGAAGGGGAGTACAGCCGCTCTAGACTATATGAAGGGGAGTATAGCTGCCCTAGACTATATGAAGGGGAGTACAGCTGCCCTAGACTATATGAAGGGGGAGTACCGCTGCCTTAGACTATATGAAGGGGAGTACAGCTGCCCAAGACTATATGAAGGGGAATACAGCTGCCCTAGACTATATGAAGGGGGAGTACAGCTGCCCTAGACTATATGAAGGGGAGTACAGCTGCCCTAGACTATATGAAGGGGAGTACAGCTGCCCTAGACTATATGAAGGGGGAGTACACCTGCCCTAGACTATATGAAGGGGTGAGTACAGCTAACCTAGACTATATGAAGGGGAGTACACCTGAGTAGGGAAGATGAGGTCTACAACCGCGCGCGCCATCTGCCAGGTGGCACTCACGTGAGTGGCACCTGGACAGATGGCGCGCAGGTGTCTAGTCCTCAGGGGTTTTGAGGGAATTTCCCGGAAGTTTGGCGCGTGTCGGAGGTAAGTGGAGCGCGCGGTTCTAGTCCTCGGGGTTTTGGGTATGTGGTCAGGAAAGAGGGAAGCCATGTTGTTGGGGATGTAGGAGAGTATGTGGTAGAGTAAGAAAATATAAGGATAAGAGTGGAATATGAGGAAGGAGTAAATGAATATGTATGTGTGTTTTGCGTAGACTTAATCCTGTGTGAGGATAATAGTTTTTGATGATCGTAAGTAAGTAGAGGTTGCTTGTAGATGAGAGGAGTCCCAACATAGTCTGTTATGTTGTTTGGGGTGGGTGAGGGGTAGGGGAGGGAGGGAAGGGTGAGTGGAGCTTCCCCTCGTCGTGAGGCTGCTCGGGCCATTTGCGGTTAGACAAACCATTAGCCCCCCTACAGGAAGCCCTAAGTGTGAGAGGATGAGAGAGTAGAGTCCAGCAGGAGGGATGTGTACCATTACCCTTAAGCGTTTTTCAATGTCCACGGAGGGGTGAGCGTACTGGTCTCTGGTTAGAGGGTAACTGAAAAGACTTTTCCAAGTAGTTTGGTTATATCTCCTCAGACACGGCGGAAGTAGTTGGGCATCCATTACCTACTGCGTTTCGCTACGGTCCGCGACTCTCTTTCTCTCTCTCTTTCTCTCTCTCTGTCTCTCTGTCTCTCTGTCTTTCTGTCTGCCTCTCTCTCTCTCTCTCTCTCTGTCTCTCTGTCTCTGTCTCTGTCTCTGTCTCTCTGTCTCTCTGTCTCTCTGTCTCTCTGTCTCTCTCTCTCTCTCTCTCTCTCTCTCTCTCTCTCTCTCTCTCTCTCTCTGTCTCTCTCTCTCTCTCTCTCTCTCTCTCTCTCTCTCTCTCTCTCTCTCTCTCTCTCTCTCACCCTCTCTAAAGTCCACCACACGGCATTTCACTTAGTAAACTCAGTCAAAGTCAGTAGGTTAGCGTTTACTAAAAGAGAGAAACATTTCACATCGTCACGGAGACGCGATCTCTACCTACAAATTATTCTTGTTAACTGTGATCACAACATCTGCTGGCTCAAATAAATATCATTGAAATGTATGCATGTTTACTCAATCTCCATCACCTCTTCGTCCTACATCCATTACGGCTGTGCAGAGGTTGTATCACACAACTGGCGTTATCATAGCAAGACTCCTGAATGAATGAACCGGCAGCCCCTTTCGCTGAGGTCCAACCTTCGTGGTGGTTTGAGGCGTAGTGAGATGGACGAGGTGGCCGGCCTTACCCTCTCCCCGTCCACCCCCACCAAACCCGTACCCCTACCACCCCCCTCCATGGCCAAACCATCACTGCTCCCTTCCCAGACCAGATGTTCTGTGCTAAGCCTTAGTATCATCATTCTTTGCTCAAATAGCATTTTTTTTAAGAATATCCAGTCATAAGCCGGTCTTCAATCTTATTATTATAACAAATCTTAATTTGATGTAAACACAACTGCGTGGGATATACATAGCAGTCACTGGTTTCTCTCTCTCTCTCTCTCTCTCTCTCTCTCTCTCTCTCTCTCTCTCTCTCTCTCTCTCTCTCGCTCTCTCTCTCTCTCTCTCCAGATCATTTAATAGTTGGGGAAAGTACCATCATTTCCTTTCTCCTGCTGCCGCTGTTCACGTATCTTTCTCCATTTCACTTAGACTTACGGCACACCAGAGGATTGACGACTAATGTCAATTTTTGAGGCCCCATCACTCTCACCCTTATAACCTTGTAAGGTAACACGACCAATATGATGACATCGTTCTTTGCTCAAATATCATTAATGTAACGTGGACAATATACTAACTTCGTTCTTTGCCCAATATTATTTTAAGAGTAACGAGCAACTTTCTGTCCGATGTCTGAATAATGAAATGTAAACCATGTTTAACACCATCCAAACACAATAAAAGATTAGCACAAGCTTGTTTAGTTCTTGTATCACATAACGTAACGTAAGCCTTTATTCAACAACTGATAGACATAGCATAATATAGCTTCATATTCACGGTGGTAAAACAAACATACACATCACGGTCAGTCCTCGCTTTACCTCAAACGCGCCGTTCATTCTCTCTCCATTAGGCGAGTAAACACATATACGACAATATGGAAAAACACAGTCTTGATACTATTATTAAATTGACTTGTTCATTATCCCCGAGTTCAAGGCTGTCTCTCTTAAGGCCTACATCATCCAATGTAAACACCAATCGATGAGAATAAGACCGGGTGAGTCGATAGTGAAATAGCTCTGGACTATGTCTATTTTCAGTTCTTGTAACACAGTCAATGTAGCGTAATGGGAAACCAGTCTTTCTACTGCCTACATAAATAGCGTTTGAAAATGTATGCAAGTCTAGACAAACTCCTATCGCCCTTACATTCTAACACAAATAAAATATTAGCACACGATTGCATAGCATTATATCATCATTAAGTAACGTGGAGATCAACTTTCTGGCTGTTGTCCGAATATCATTATTGAAATGTGATCTCCATTTAGCCAAACACAATATCTCCATTACATCTCATAGCATATGAATATTACGGTATACCAGTTTTAACCCTCTATAACACAATGTAACGTAATGTAACGTAACGCAAATCAACTTTCTACAGACCAAATATCGTTTTCAAATGAAAGTATGACTTAGTCCATCTTTATTACATCTCTCACTATATAAAATATTGGCGTCTACCCCTTTTAACCCTCTATAACACAATGTAACGTAATGTAACGTAACGCAAATCAACTTTCTACAGACCAAATATCGTTTTTAAATGAAAGTATGACTTAGTCCATCTTTATTACATCTCTCACTATATAAAATATTGGCGTCTACCCCTTTTAGCCCTCTGTAACACAATGTAACGCAACGTAACGTAACGCAAATCAACTTTTTGCAGTCCAAAATGTCATTTTGAAACGGAAAGTGAGGGATTAGTCCTTATTCATTACATCTCTCGCCATATAAAATATTGGCCTCTACCCCTTTTAGCCCTCTGTAACACAATGTAACGCAACGTAACGTAACGCAAATCAACTTTTTGCAGTCCAAAATGTCATTTTGAAACGGAAAGTGAGGGTTAGCCCATCTCCATTACATCTCTTAATATAAATAAATTGATGTCTACCCCTTTTAGCCCCTCTGTAACACAATGTAACACAACGTAACGTATCGCAAATCGACTTTTTGCAGTCCAAAATGTCATTTTTAAATGAAAGTATGACTTAGCACATCTCTTACCATATAATATTGACCTCTACCAGTTTTAGCCCTCTAACACAATGTAACGTAACGCAAATCAACTTTTACAGCCCAAAATGACATTTTTAAATAAAGTAGGACTTAGTCCATCTCCATTACATCTCCTTCCATATGAATATTACGGTCTACCAGTTTTAGCCCTCTGTAACACAATGTAACGTAACGGGGAAAATCAACTTTGTTGGATGTGCAAATAACATTATTGAAAATGTCATCCATGTTTAGCCATTACATCCAAACACAAGAAAAATATTACCACTTTCTTGAGAAACTTATATGTGGAGATCATATCTCCAGAGTCCACACAATAAGCCACACATCACACATCTTCTGTTTTCAAATCGCAGCTCGCATCTAATTTAATGTTATTTTTTTTGGCAGAAACTACGTTTTTGAGAATATGCTCAATGTCGGCAATTACTATTCGTATCATCATCAATCTCCTTTCAGTCAACAAATTCACATTTCATATCGCGTGTGTAGATTAGAGAGAGAGAGAAGGCAAACATAGCTTGCAGCTAGTCAAAACTTATCATAACAGATATGATTTCACAGAGTTTTCAACCTTTGCCAGTTTTTCAATGTTTTCTCTTCACTCGTGCTAAGTGAGTCAGACAAAAATGTGACATTTCATTTCATTATTAGCCATGCAATATGCTATTAGCTAGGTAGTCAAAACATATAACAAGCATTATTTCACAGGAATTTTTTCTAGCAAATATGCTTCCTTTAAGCAGTTCAACACATCAAACACCAGCAGCCCGCGAAATTCCCTTTAGTCAATAATCATCCTTTACAGTATTTCTTGACTAAAATAGCACTCCAAAACATAAATGGTCATTTTTATTCTCACTGTCGCACTATAGTCAATAATTTGTTTCGCAGAGTGGCAAGTTATGCATAGTGACGAGATTTCATGGTGTGCATAGTTTAAGAGAGTTCACACTGTATTAATTACGGTCATGAATATCTTATGTTATGTTTATGAAGATCATCACTTCTTATTTTTATCATTTTCTTGCCCCCCAGCTTTACAGTCTTCTCATATTCTTTTTCAAATAAAGTTTGCTTACTGTTTTCCAGTAGATCGGCTTCACATTACATATATTAATCAATTTTCAAATTCAGTTCAGTTTCTTTTCAATATCGCAGCTTTGCTGCCCCCATGCCCGTATCTAGTTCAAGACCTCTTATTATCAATGTCATTAATAGGGATATCATCAACCATGTATTGAATGTCTCAGACATTCAGTTAACAACGTAGTAAGTGTTTAATGAACGTGAGTATCACTTCATGTGCGCTCATTTTAGTTTAGTTTTAAGTTTTCCATCTTGAATTAATACTACTATTGGATAGCTCAGACATTCAGTTAACATCTCAGTAAGTCGAAGTCTTGCGAAGTCGGATTGCGAAAGGGATCTGGGAGTTATGATTAGTAAGAATTTAAAACAAAAGGATCAATGCATGAATGTTCGTAATAAAGCGAATAGGACACTGGGATTTATTAATCGAAGCGTTAGTAACAAGACACCTGGTGTGGTTCTTAAGCTATATCTTGCTCTGGTTAGGTCCCATTTAGATTATGCAGTTCAGTTTTGGTCGCCGTATTATAGAATGGATATAAATTCACTTGAACGTGTCCAACGTAGGATGAATAAGTTAATTCCCCAAATTAGAAATCTTTCATATGAAGAAAGATTAACAAAGCTTAAGTTGCATTCACTGGAAAGGCGAAGAGTAAGGGGTGACATGATAGAGGTTTACAAGTGGATGAATGGACATAACAGGGGGGATTTTAATAGGGTATTAAAAATATCAACACAAGACAGAACACGAAACAATGGGTATAAATTGGATAAGTTTAGATTTAGGGAAGACTTGGGTAAATACTGGTTCAGTAACAGGGTTGTTGATTTGTGGAACCAATTGCCGTGTAACGTGGTGGAGGTGGTGTCCCTCGATTGTTTCAAGCGCGGGTTGGACAAGTATATGAGTTGGATTGGGTGGTTATAGAATAGGAGCTGCCTCGTATGGGCCAATAGGCCTTCTGCAGTTACCTTTGTTCTTATGTTCTTATGTTCTTAAGTGAAAATCTCTTCATGTGGGCTCATTTTTAGTTTAGGATAAGGTTTTTCCATCGTGAAATACTATTATCAGTAACCAGGTATTGGATGACACTACCATTCAGTTTACAACTCAGTAACTGTTTACTGAACATTGTTATCCATCCATGCAACCTCATTTTTTAGTTTTAAGTTTCTACATCGTAAAAAATAAAATATTACTATCACCAGCCATATATCGGGTAGCTCAACCATTCAGTTTACAGCTCAGTAACTGTTTACTGAACATAGACATCCCTCCATGCGAGCTCATTTTTTAGTTTAAAGTTTCTCCATCGTAAAAAATAAAATATTACTATCACAAACCATGTATTGGGTGGGTCAACCATCCAGTTTACATCTCAGTAACAGTTTACTGAACATAGATATCCCTCCATGTGACCTCATTTTTAGTTTAAAGTTTCTCCATCGTAAATAAAAATAAAATATTACTATCACAAACCTTGTACTGACCAGCTCCGGCATTCAGTTTACAACTCAGTAAGTGTTTACTGAATGCAAAATCGTTACATGTGTGGTCATAAGGTTTTCTCATCGTGAAATACTATTATCAGTAACCAGGTATTGGATGACACTACCATTCAGTTTACAACTCAGTAACTGTTTACTGAACATTGTTATCCATCCAACCTCATTTTTTAGTTTTAAGTTTCTACATCGTAAAAAATAAAATATTACTATCACCAGCCATGTATCGGGTAGCTGAACCATTCAGTTTACAGCTCGGTAACTGTTTACTGAACATAGACATCCCTCCATGCGAGCTCATTTTTTAGTTTAAAGTTTCTCCATCGTAAAAAATAAAATATTACTATCACAAACCATGTATTGGGTGGGTCAACCATCCAGTTTACATCTCAGTAACAGTTTACTGAACATAGATATCCCTCCATGTGACCTCATTTTTAGTTTAAAGTTTCTCCATCGTAAATAAAAATAAAATATTACTATCACAAACCTTGTTTTGGCCAGCTCCGGCATTCAGTTTACAACTCAGTAAGTGTTTACTGAATGCAAAATCGCTACATGTGTGCTCATTTAGTTTAAAGTTTCTCAATCTTAAAATATTACTATCATCATCAACCATACTATCATCAACACCGTATCGGGCTGTCGGACATTCAGTTATCCACTCGGTGAGTGTTTACTGAACGTCGAAATCATTTCCTGTGTGCCCATTTTTTACTTGAACCCGTCTCCACTCCAAACCAGTCAGGACCTGCGGTGCTGACTCGGACCGCAGGTCTACTCAGGTTTGAGATCTACTCAAACCACCCCTGATGATGGGGAGAGTTTGCTGCCGTCTGCGCTGAGCAGCCTCGACAACTAAGGTTACGTCCTCCTGACACTGCACCACCTCCAGAAGTAGGAGAGTGCCTGGTGGAGAATGTCATCACCTCTGTGTTTACCGGCTGCACACACACCTGCTACAACGGCACCTTCCTCCAAGCAACAGACCTGGGGGTACAGCCTCAACTTGGTCAATGGTTTAAACTTAGCCAACGACTGTATCGTTTTTTCAACTCACTACATCAACAGACCGGCAATCAGCATTGTAAACAAGACAACACACAATCTTACTACTATATTGACGGCCAGTTAACAGTTTAACAACTGAACTACGGTCACTTCCCTGAGAGACAGTGAACAGTAAAGTGTACCTAAAGGAGTGGCGTCTCCAGAAGAGCGATACAAACTACGAGATAGAAACAAGTAACTCCATCTATTGGTCTCAGGTGCCATTAACAGACCGATACACCCACCCTCGACAGAGTCCAGCGAGTCTTCGGTCTCGGGTGAATATTGATGTGTTACTTAAGCTTTAATGTTTGTTAATATATATATATAAGACAGTGAGTATGGTTGAAATAGTAAAATATAAATATATATGTATGAAAGGACAGTAAATACTGCGCATAAATGAACAAATCCACAAGGGCCGTGACGAGGATTCGAACCTGCGTCCGGGAGCATCCCAGACACTGCCTGAATCGACTGAGCTACGACAGGGTAAAAAGGGTTGAAGCCGAAGTTCTACTGAACTTACTTAACGGTGCTTGTAATACTGTGCATGTTGCAACAGTGGTCATTGAAGTTCTTGTGTTGACTTGTTTAACAGCAATTACGCAACATCCCTCGGACTGGTGTTGTGTTTTATTCATAGTGTTGAGCTCAGCTTGAGTGTAAACATTAATATATATATATATATATATATATATATATATATATATATATATATATATATATATATATATATATATATATATATATATTTATATATATATATATATATATATATATATATATATATAAAATCATTGTTCTGATATTGCATATAAATATTCAAATAAGTAAAATTTTAAGTTTTAAGTAAAATATATAAAAACACTAACTACTAGGCTACTAGGCGTTTACTAACAATGGGTGTTTGATCAATGGCTTAAGACTTTTCAGCCTTGAGAGGAGTATTAACACGTCCCCCCCCCCCATCTACAATAGCTCACTGATCAACTATTAAGTAAACTCTAGGGTGTATTCACCCCCCCTGTGTATATAACCCCCTTGCCCTTGTGTGTGTATGTTGTGTATTGATACTTGACAATATTCAAATGAGATTTACAAGATTTAGCTTTACATTCTATTATTTACAAGATTTTAAATACTAGGCTATGTATTCTCTCAAACCCAATGTACCTTCTTGTATATAAATAAATAAATAAATATATGTTGATTCTGGATGTGTGAACAATTTAGTCCTCGGTGTTGATCTTGGTATATATATAATAAATAAATTGATTTATATATTTATTTACATGTGTGTGTGTGAAGATACAACGAATCTACGAAGACCCATTGTGTGGGGGAAAACCGCCTCGTGGGATTTATTGATTTATTTACAATTTATTACTTTACATTAATTTATATAGAATTTATTTCTTACATTAATTTATTTGTTTCGATAGTGGACTGTATAAGTTTATTCCCACAAATCGTTTCCTACACAAGCTGGGTGGGGGGGGGGGTTTATTAATGTAATAGTTTATCAATCAGAATTATCGATTGGTAGACAATTCACTACAATGTTACTAGGTGTTAAGACTACATATGCTAGTAAATACTGGGGAAGCCTTATCTGATAAGAAGGCTTCAGCATTTTGTTGGTGTAGAGTAAGTGTGTAGCCCGCTAGTCGCGTGGTCAAACAGCAGCAATATTAACTGCATATTGTATGGAAAGTTAGTAATGTGTTGGGTTTTCCGATACATTGCATTTCTAACCAATTTTAGGTAGGATATTTCAATGTACGTTACTCTTATTTATATGTATGTAAACAAAGTAATAAGGAAAATTTGAAAAATATACAAATCACTTTTTTATATTATTTTATATTGTTTTGCCTATAATAAATGCTTAACATTGTGTCTTGGCATTTCTTTAATGATATATTTGTTTTTAAATAAACTGATCTATAAACAAATGTTGTGTATGTGTTTATTCATTATCCAGGAAATGTCATCTGCAAGGTGAAATATGATATATTGTTGATAAAAGAGTTTCAAGGTCCACCATTATTTAAACAGACTTAACCATTGGAGTGCGCAGTTAATACTATTACTAATAATATAACTTGTTGCCAGAGATACTTGTTGCCAAGTCGTATTGCAGCTGTGACACTGTCTGTTAGACAACCGAGATTGTTACTCTCCCCATGCAAGTGTTTTGTTTGACACACTTCATTGTGTCAAACAACAGACCTATTGCTAGTTCATGTTTGTACTCTTTATATGATGCTGTTGGATCTTGGATTTATCCCAGCGTAGCTAGTCCGGTTTAACCTGTCATTAGAGAGATGAGACTAGGAGGGGGAGATGAGGAAGAAATGAGACTGCGAGAGAGAGATGAGTAAGAGAATGAGAGCTAGATAAGTAAGGGAGGGAGAGATAAGTAAGGGAGGTTCAGAGAAGAATGAATCTTCTTGATTCACAAACCATATGTGTTCGCTGAAGTGTTTCTTGTGGTGCTCCCACAGTGAGAGATAAGTCTTGCCCCTCCCACCAATGACAGTACGCCCCCTCCCCATGCAACAACCCGGCCCTCCCCCACCGGGGTAGAGTGCCAGGCCAGTATATAACCATGCACGACACTGACCTCAGCACCACACCAGCCCTCAGAAGCCACCGTTCACCCCTCCAGCACCTGTGGAGTCCAGGTGGGTCTGCTTAGTGTCCAGGTGGGTCTGCTTATAGTGTCCAGGTGAGTCTGCTTATAGTGTCCAGGTGGGTCTGCTTATAGTGTAGCTATAAGCTACTGACTCAGTAGCTACAACTGAGCTACTGAGCCAGCCTTAAAAATGGAAGGATCCCAAGGCAACTAACCGCTACCCAATGGAACATGCCCTTCCCGGAGCATCCACTTGAGCACTGGAAAATTAGGTGATCCACGCCTTGAGTCATATGAACTGTTTACCACACTAACTATGGATGTAACGGGGAGGATTTACTGGGCCCCAATCCTTAACTGTAGCCTCTGTTCATCCAGGTTGTGAATAGGTACCTGGTTGTTAAACGATTTGGCGGGTCGTATTCCAGGGAAAATTAGGATTAAGGTCATGTTCGAAACGCTATGCGTGCTAGTGACTGTACAAAAATGTAAGAACTCTTGTTTATATAAATAAATAAAATATAAATAAATAAAATATAAATAAATAAATAAAACATTTCACATGCGGCTCCTAATGCCCAAGGTGAATAAAATCACATCACCCCTCCCTCTATACCCACTCATGTCTACCCTCCTCACACTTCCTCTACCTGGTCCAGTCACACTCACTATTTTTTGTTTTACCTCCCTTCACGTATAAGTATGTATACTGGTGTATAATTATCAACATGTGTGGTGAACAAGTGCATATACTCGGGTCTGTATTGTCATACAGCATATCACTCACATACTCAGATATCGCCACAACAATCCTCTACGTCCCCCCCCCCCCCCCCCCCCAAGTCACAGCTTTTGCATAGATTATGTTGTCATAAGGAATTGGTACAGTGGTTGCTTCCTGCAGCCAGATACATTGTGTGGTTGCGTGTCACGGTGGAGGTTTAGTATGGCGCCAACTGCAGCCCCGAATTCTTTGTCTGGTGTTGCCTGCGTCTTGGATCAAGTTCAAGTTCAAAAATTCAAAAAAATTCAAATGTTTATTCATGTAAAGTACATACATACATTGATACAAATACAAATATTGATGAATTTACAAATATTGGTGATACAAATATTGATGAATTTACAGATAGAGCTAATACATACAATGCCTAAAGCCACAATTACGCAAAGCGTTTCAGGCCGCTCATTTTCAGGTTTCGTTAAGTATGTCTATTGAAACAAGAACAACTACATTTCAAAGGGATAGAGTAGCTTAGGCTATTTCTCCCACCCCCCCCCCCCCCTCTGTCCTGGATCTTTTCTCCTGAGAAGCGGCGCAGTGGAACACTTTGTTATGCGCGTGAAGATGCGCACAATATCGTACATGTTAACTAAACAGATTTCTCAGTCGTAACCAATAGCTTGAACGTGGGTTATTATATGTCGTCCGGTATCATACGCTCCTACAGCTGTATTTGGTCAACTGCGTAGTCAACCCTTGAGTCATACCGAATGGTTATTATCCCTGTGGTTGTGACCTTTGAGCTGTGGTTTATGACCTGAGCAGTCATAAACTGGTATTATCCCCCACGGTAGTCAGTGATTATCAAAACAAGGCACCAAGGCGGGGGAATTATGTTGCCCATCCCCCCCCCCCCCCGTCCCATCTTAGTGACCAAGAGTCATACCTAAAATTCATTGGTAGACATTGACATTGGTAGACCTATTAAACATTGATAGACGCGTTCAATTCAACTCTTGTAACAATGCATTTCGTGTACTCTGATCCAAACTAAATTAGCAGCCTGACCTATACCCAGTATAAGCCAATATTCCTCGATACTACCTAAGTAAAATTTGACTGATATTAAATAATAACTTTAGTAATCATTCAAAAAATCCCCAATGACTCAGCGAATGAAGAAATAGCTTAGTCTACTCGGCCACGGCGACCCTTGCTTACTGAAACCATGTTATACGGCTTAACTAAACCATGCCGGACGACTCAACCAAACCATGTGTGACAGCTCTGTCTAAACCCTGTGTGACAGCTCTGTCTAAACCATGTGTGACAGCTCTGTCTAAACCCTGTGTGACAGCTCTGTCTAAACCCTGTCTGACGGCTCTGTCTAAACCCTGTGTGACAGCTCTGTCTAAACCATGTGTGACAGCTCTGTCTAAACCCTGTGTGACAGCTCTGTCTAAACCATGTGTGACAGCTCTGTCTAAACCATGTGTGACAGCTGTGTCTAAACCATGTCAGACGGTTCTACCCAAAACGTATGACGGACACACATCAGAAAATAATGGAAATGGTGTCACGGTCCGCCCTGAACCATTATAAAGTCGTTTACAGAAAGAGCGGCAGAGAAAGGCAGCAGAGTGAGGTGAAGGGCGAGAGGTTCACGAGCTGAAAATTGTATTTAATGCCATTTAGATAAAGTATTATGGATGATAACCTCTGGTTGAGTATAGGTTGAACAAACTGGCACTTAAATGCCTGCTTTGAATGGCTTTAGCTTAATGTTAAGCTCAGTGAAATAGTCTGGCTTTGCTAAAACAGCTTTTATTGTTATGTTGTGGGTTCGATATCTGCCCTACAAGGGGTAAAGTGCCTGGTGATGTTCAGTCTGCCCACAATTGGGAATAAGTTGTATAACCAATTTTATACAGTTTAAACACTTTAAAAATAATTTAAGATTGTACTTGTGATAAGTGTTGTCATTACCACACGAGAAGTGGGCAGCTGTGTTGTGTTGGACGTGGCTGTGAGGAACCAGGTGGTGGTGCTGCAGACGAACGCAAGTCGCAGCCTACACAACACGGTTCACTCACGGATTTTAAAACACGAGAACTTTCCAAACCTAACTCAACCTAACTCAACTCAACTTAGCCTAACCCAGTCTAACCTAGCCTAACACAACCTAAACTAATCCAACCTAACCTACCTTAACCCATCCTAATATAGCCAAGCCTAAACAAGTCAAACCTAACCTAACGTAAAATTTACGTAAGTTAACGAAACCTAACCGTCCCTACGATAGCCTAAGCTAATGTATCTAAACCGAACGGTTTTGACTATCAGAAAACGGATGTTGTCGAAACGTCTTGTGGATAGACCTTGATCATATTCCTAGACCTGTCTTAGGGAGGAGAGATATAACTCAGTACCTCCAGTGCCGAGAGGCAGGATAACGAGAGGCTTTCACTACCAAACCAGTCACAGACCAGTCACAGGTTATAAGCATCACCAGAGGGGTAACGCGCATATCGTAAGATAATATTTCCAAGTGCTTCACACTGAAAACAAACGTGAAAATGCAGGGGATGAGTCACAATAACGTGGCTAAAGTAGATCATATCACTTTTTCACTTTCAAACGTGAAAAATTTAATTAACAAAAACTTGCCTTCTTCTCTTGCGCATCCGGCGGCGGGACCGTCTAGGCGGTCTACGTACTCTACTTCGGTTTCTTCCGCTTTCACGGTGGTTCCTATATAGAAGGGGTGACGCCGAGGAAAATAAAGACTCGCGTCCCTACCAAAACAAAAAAAGACCACTATCTGGCGGAGGAGGTGGTTTACCTTGCCCCTCTTTGTTATGCGACTTCTGTCGACCACCTCCGGGAGCCGCCGTTTTCGTTTCTGCCGTTTTTGATTTAGTGATTAAAGAGTTTATGCGGCCCCGGAAGCAGGGGAATCGTTCCCCTACTGACATGGAGTATTTGATATGGGAGGCCTATAAGCACAAATATCCTCTGTATAAGTTTCCTGAGAAATATTCGCCTCCCGTTGAGGTTTGTTCTCCTGTCCAGTAATTTATTTTGTTTGCTATGTGTTGTGAGGTTGTATCCGGTTGTGTACTTCGATGTGCATGGGGTGCGGTTGTTTGTGTGGGGAGGGGGAGCGGGTTTTTGTTCCCGGTTCCTGCATGTTCCGATGCGCGCTTGTTTGTTGAGTGTTTGTGTGGCCCTGCCACAAAACACACAACGACCACACAACACACAAGGGCCCCACAACACACAAGGGCCACACAACACACAAGGACCACACAACACACAAGGGCCACACAACACACAAGGGCCACACAACACACAAGGGTAACACAACACACAAGGGTAACACAACACACAAGGGCCACACAACACACAAGGGCCACACAACACACAAGGGTAACACAACACACAAGGGCCACATAACACACTGGGGCCACACAACACAACAAGGGCCACAAAACACAACAAGGGCCACACAACACACGAGGGCCACACAACACAACAAGGGCCACACAACACAACAAGGGCCACACAACACAAGGGCCACACAACACACGAGGGCCACATAACACACGAGGGCCACACAACACACGAGGGCCACACAACACACTAGCGCAACATAACACACGAGGGCCACATAACACACGAGGGCCACACAACACACGAGGGCCCTGCCTGTTTTTGTTCCTATTATCATGCATTGCAGATGTACAGTTGCAGAGTGCTCCTGGCAGTATGGGTTCGAGTCACTTCTGGGGTGTGAGATATATATATATATATATATATATATATATATATATATATATATATATATATATATATATATATATATATATATATATATATATATATATATATATATATATATATATATATATATATATATATATATATATATATATATATATATATATATATATTGTGATTTTATTGGATGAACCATAGATTGGTGGGGGGGAGGAGGTTGTATTGTGCTTTTGCACAATACGGTTGCTTAATTTAGAAACTGTACTTGTGGTCGATCTCGAACCCATTGTTGATGTGACGACTTATATTGAATTTTGTAACTAGCTCATCAAGATTGTAACTTGCTTAGCTAAATGAATTGTGGGGTTCAGTCCCTGAGCCCATTATGTGCCTCTGTAACCCTTTCCACTACCACCCACAAGATGGGTATGGGGTGCATAATAAATAACCTAAACTAACTATTGTGTGATAATTATTAATTATTTATATTATTATTATAGTATTTATTATAATAATAATTATATATAATAATATTTTTATATTTATTATAATAATAATTGTTGTATTTAATAATTATCACTCTTCCTTCTAATTTTTCTTGAAGGAGGCCGGCCTCCGGTGAAAGAGGGTTGTGACGATCTCTGTCAGGAACCCGTAGGTGCGGGACCGGGACGTCCACCTCCCCGGGGTCGTGCGGCCCAGCTCTGCTTCAGGAGGCTGGGGTCGTTCATACCCTTGCTGGGGGTGGTTCTTCTCCGGCCCCGACCACGGCGGTCTCCGGGTTTGGAGTCCCTGTGCCTTTTTTTCACCAACTTCGAGGTCATCCCCGGAACTCACAGTTCCTGCGACGGCGCTGGAACCAATCGCATTGGCGTTTGCCTTTCCATTGGAAACTTTCAGCGCCGTGGAGAGGGGGGACCTGCTGCCTGGGTAACAGCTTCTCCGTATTAACCTACCCTGGCTTTATGCCCTCGTGAGGCCTCTCCAGACCAACAACCAGAGCGCAACACCACAGTCTTCTGAGACTGATGGATGCCTACTACTACTATATATTGTACCTAATAGCCAGAATGCACTACTTAGTCTACTATGCAAACCCTGGTTTGTCTAATAAGCAGAGGTTTTCCTAAAGATCTTATGAATTAATATAGCTTTCCATTATATTTTATATGATTAAACGTATTTTTAATTTGAAACTAACATAGATATACGACCAAAATTACCTAACCTATCATAACCTAAATTAACATAACTAAGAAATATTTCATGTTCTTTATTAATATGATATAGTAATATTATATTAAGAATATAATATATTATATTAAGAACTATATTATCTTAATATAATATAGTAATATTATATTAAGAACAAAAGAAATGTTCTTATTAAGTTAATCAAACATAAGTCAGTAATTCGTGTACTAAATATTATATAATATTATTTGGAATAAACCAATTTGGAAAGAAATATTTGAAAATAACGAAAATCATTCTGCATTTAGGCCAAGTAGTACGGTGCGACATATATATATATTTTCCAAGGAAGGGTGGAGAGAAGAAGTTCTATAGACTCAGACAGCCACCTTTCCCCGATATATTTGGAAAGGGCCATTGATGCCGACTCCTTTTTAATGGGAGTAGAGGAGATAGACCTCGAAGTTCCCACTCTGGGCACATAGCCAACATTACTCACCCTTCAACGCTGGATGAGACTAGGTCCAAGCGTCTGGCCCCCCCACCCTTGAGCAGAAAAAAACATTCTCTCTTAAATATATATATTTATTTAATTCAACATAATTGATTTGACTCAAAATGTGATATATCTCTTGTGCGACATCGCAGGGTTGTTCAACAAAGTGGCTACGTATCTTAACAGCAGACGATTTTCAATGGACAAATGGAGGCCATCCAGTACGAGCCCGATTGTCTGGTGGTGGTGGGCCTCAGGAAGCACACGGGCGCCCCACAGCCCATGGTACAGGTCCCTCAACGTCGCCCTCCTCAATGTTATATGGAAGATTGTCTCTGGTGGATGATGATTCTAGTGGATGATGTGTCTGGCGAGTGATGATTTTGGTGGGTGATGTGTCTGGTGGATGATGTGTCTGGTTGGTGATGAGTCTGGTGGATGATGTGTCTGGTGGATGATGATTTTTGGTGGGTGATGTGTCTGGTGGATGATGTGTGGTGAGTGATGTGTCTGGTGGGTGATGAGTCTGGTGGATGATGTGTCTGGTGGGTGATGATTCTGGTGGATGATGTGTCTGGTGAGTAATGATTCTGGAGGGTGATGAGTCTGGTGGATGATGTGTCTGGTAGGTGATGATTCTGGTGGATGATGTGTCTGGTGAGTAATGATTCTGGAGGGTGATGATACTGGTGGATCATGTGTCTGGTGGGTGATGATTCTGGTGGGTGATGATTCTGGTGGATAATGTGTCTGGTGAATGATGACTCTGGTGGATGATGTGTCTGGTGGGTGATGATTCTGGTGGATGATGTGTCTGATGGGTGATGATTCTGGTGGATGATGTGTCTGGTGGGTGATGTGTCTGGTGGGTGATGAGTCTGGTGGGTGATGATACTGGTGGATCATGTGTCTGGTGGGTGATGATTCTGGTGGGTGATGATTCTGGTGGATGATGTGTCTGATGAATGATGATTCTGGTGGATGATGTGTCTGGTGGATGATGTCTGGCAGGTGATGTGTCTGGTGGGTGATGTCTCCGCTGGGGAAATGTCTTCACTTCATAATTCTTTTTTGTTTTCCTTACTCCTTTCAAACATGTTAAAATCATTTCTTTTGTCATCTTACATCCAGTTAGGTAGTAATCCACCGCAAGTCTATAATCTTATGGGCCATTAAATCATCAAGACCAGACAACAGGAAGTAATTATCCGAGAATAGGAAACTTATTGATAGTTAAACACTTGAATACAACCCATTAAGAACAATGCAAATGTAAAAAAATGCACAATTAAAGTGCATTCGCGATGGCAGTTCTTGGAAGACTGTCGGGCGAAGGTATGTGGCTAGGCACATACTTCAAGTCCCTCCATACTTCATACTTCATTCCAGTCCCTACTTTAAGTCGTAAAATATGCTCGCCATCTTTCTCTGTCAACATCCTTCACCTTAACGTAATTCTTGTTAAACCTTTACTTTATCAGGTTTCTTACTAAGTTCACCGAATAAAAAAATATATATACAAAAATATATATATTATATTTCATGTAATTAGTGCAGAAAAATAATATAAATTAATTAGGTCAATTTACCGAATCAATGCAAGCAAGCTTTAATGTCGAAGAACCAACAGAGAATCTCAGAGTTTTGAGGTTTCATAAGTAATGACAAACACACATACTCTCATAAGTAATGACAAACATACACCCACTTTCATAAGTAATGACAACATACACATACTTTCATAAGTAATGACAACATACAAATACTTTCATAGGTAATGACAAATAAAAGATAATCTTAAAGCTTTGTGGTTTCGTCAAAAGCCTCATTGGTGTAACAATGAGGGTCTTGACCACGTTGATCTCTGGGTTCAACGAGGACTCGCAGATCATGGTCTCCCAGTCGGACTGTGAAGCCAGCTTCAGAGACACTATTGTTGGAGTTCAAGTGGTTAGCTTCGTGGTTGTTGAGGGACACGACGGGCGAGAGGTGGGATGGGACTGGTCCTGCACGACTCCAGTATACAAGGTGTCCAGGGACTGGAGCTGGGTCCTGGGAATTAGTCAAACCAAATTCTTCTGGGGCAGACATGTTGGGTGGAAGATCTGGAAAATAATGGATTATATGAATAGTGGAAAATGTTGAAAACAAAACTGTATGAATTTCTATGATGCATTTCATTAATATCAAATAAATAAACATCACACACAAAACTTTAAAAGCAACTTAGTTGACAACTTACTTGAATTCCTCTTGTTCTCCTGAGTGTTTACGGATCCATCGTACTGGTTCTCCAGCCAAGCGTCAGCTGGGTAGGCTGGCTCCCCGTGCTTCAAGATGTCCATTCCTGGCGTATAGATATTGTTAGAGATATAGAACATATACAATGTATAATGAATGCGTTCATAACACTAAAAATATAACAATTACCAATTATATAATACAAAAGTGAAAACATTATGTATTATCTTCACTTGCCTGCAATTTCCATTCCTGGAGGCACCCTCAAGAGGCCGAGCAGCCTGAGGGAACCAAACATAACTAAACAGAGACCACCAGACCAGGCCACTATGGCCAGCGCCCCCACTATGTTCCAGGCGAGGACCTCCGCGCTGCCCCCGTACACAATGCCACCATCCTGGAAGAGGGCCACAGCAACCAGCCCCCATAACCCACCTCCCATGTGTACAGCCACAGCATCAAGTGGGTCGTCAACTGTGGAAGAAATATTTATTAACTTTACATCCACAACCTCAACAGTCCCAATATGCACGTACGCTTCCCAATAATATAAAATTTTATAAATATTATTATTTAAGTATATGCCATCTACAGAACATAACGTTAAAGTTAAAATATTTCAAACTCAAGTTAGATAAAACTGGCTACTTGTTGCCTTCTTGAGACAAAGTTAAGAAAACTGAGCGGTGAGAGAAGCAGTGACGTACCCTTCAACTTGGGCAGAAGGGTGTGGATGGCGAGGAACACTGATCCACCCACTGTACCAATGACACTGGCACTCCACGGCCTTACAACGTTGCACCCGGCACTGATTGACACCTGTCATGGAAACATGTCCTTAAGCATTGGATAAACAAACACAGACATATTGCAAGTAACACCATTTTGATAAGAAATTTGTTATGTTATCATAATACTAAGTTAAGTTTAAATCAAACGTCTGTCAATTAAAATTTACAGCGAGCATAGTCCATCATACTAGCACTAATGGACTCCCGGCCACACAGCGCAGAGCAGTACATACCATGCCAGCGAGAGAACCATTAAGAGCCATTAGGAAGGACCAGGTGGACTCCCTCCCACACAGCACAGAACGGTACACCAAGAGCACAGCGATGCCTCCTGAAGACGCCGAGATCACAGTGTTAAAGACAGCCTTGGCAATGGCTACAGCATCACCCTCGTGGCTGATGGACGCTTGGGACCCTCCGTTAAAGGCCAGGAACCCGAAGAGCAGGATGAAGCCTCCCAAAGCTGCCAGCTGGAAGTTCAAACACAACTTTACACCTCCACCTTGACGTGTAATATTTGTATTAAACATGATAATCCACAAATATTTATATCTTGCTTCATGACTTCAGATAATAATATATTACCACTGTTCTATGAACATACCGGCACAGAGTGTCCACGTATCTCCTTGCCCTTGGGTCCGAAGCGACCAATTCTGGGCCCAAGAATTACAGCCCCAACAAGAGCTGCCACGCCCCCTGTGAGGTGGACGACGCCAGAGCCACCGAAGTCCTGGTAGTGTTGAGTCTTGAGCCAGCCAACGTCTGACCAGGTCCAGTGTGACACCACCGGGTACACCACAGCTGTACAAACACAAATATTATCATAACTGAGCTGTTACAACACACAAACATGATTAAAACACTGCACACTAATGCTGTACCAACACTGCTGTATTTTATAATGTATCTATTAATTCCGTGGTAAATGTATTATTGTTTGCATTGCCTTTTAAATTTATTGAGAAACACATAAAGTTTAATTATAATGATCAGTGTTAGGCTATTATTGTCTAACAAATTGTCTTTCTCTCAAGATTGCCCTGTTAAGGTTCCTCTCAAATATTATCTAAATTATATAAATAAAGCCAGTGAGTAAAGTTATTTATTCATGACTACAAAATAGTGTAAAGTATCCTGCTAAATTTGAAACATACTTTACAGAGAGAAAGAGGCTTCACACCCACCTGACAGCACGGTCGTGTAGATGAGATAAGCATTGAAGGCACACCGCTCAGCCATCGACCCCGAGATGATGGTGGAGGCTGTGGTGGCGATGACGAACTGGAAGAACCAGAAGGCCAGGTGCTCGTCCGACAGCCCGTACGACGCCCAGTACTCTGTACCAGAGAAGCTGTTCCCGCCTCCAAACGCCAGCGGGAACCCCAACAGCCAGTACGCTATGCCACCAATGACTGGGGAGAGTAACAGGGCAGATGGTTAGTACAGGGTGGGGACGATTGTGGAATTCATATCATTATTACTATGTGAGGCTTGGTGGGAGGAAGTCGGTTAATTAAATACAGAGAACAATTTAGTATATAACACCAGCAGATGGAAAAGCAAAAGCAGGAAATTTCAGGAATACAAGAGTCGGCAAAGTTATATACATTGAGAGCTTACTTTAGCTATGAGATAGGAATAAAAAAATCATGTGCTGGTTCACCAGACATAAGACAGATACGATAACAAATAACGAAGGTGTTTGATAACTTACAGACATCGAGCATGTTCTTGAGAAGGATGTTGGTGGTGTTCTTGGACCTTACGGAGCCTGCCTCAAGGAATGCGAACCCGGTCTGCAAGACTGAAATATAAACAAATGTTAGTCAAAAGTACAAATTGCATTCCAAATACATTATTCTAAGCATAATAAAACAAAATCTAACACACAGATTATTGTACGTCTATATACAACTATATAAAATACAACTATTTTATTAATATACAAAATGTGAAATAGGTGCCATATATATGTTTAAATACTTGAAAAAAGAGAGAAAACACAGATTTTGGTACTTACTGAATATGAGGATGCCGAACACAATGAGGAAGAGGGTGTCCAGGTCCTTCTGCAGAATGTCCAGTTCCCGGGACATTGGCGTCGGGTTCTCGCCAGACATTAGTAAACTTACATTGTGTCCGGCATCCATATTTGTTGCTGCCAGCGAGACTTCCAGATCTCTCAAATTGTAGCTTAAAAATTATTAGCAAAATAAATTTCCAGACAAAATTAACACGTCGTAAATTCCTGTGGATGTAATGTGGAGCAAGCCAAGCAGCTCCGAGGGTCTCGCCTTCCTGCTGCCAGGGCCTGCAACCTAATATCTAATTTCAGCGACCCTCTGGAGTATATATAGGTGAGCAACCAAGTTGCCGATTGGTACTTTTTGCAGATACGTCACTCTTCCGGGTAATTTGGGATATCGATATTTATGGCAGGTGGCTGCAAGTAATGAATCCCCCAATGGTGAACATTCCAGTTGTAAAGTATGTGAACAAGAGTTGGGACATACTCTCCAACACTAATTTGTGATTGCCCTGTTATCAGTGATTTCAGACCAAATGGTATGAGGTACTCTGATATTTGTAATTATTTCATATACTAAGAAGTGTATGAAGTTGAAGATATTCTTGTGCTGTACCCAGATTTTGCTAGTGGAGGCTAATAGATACCTTACTTTTCATGCTCTCTCCTGATTCCATGTATGACTAGCTGTCCTGTGAGGTGGGGATGTTGGATGAGGGTGTAGCTGGTTTTTTTATCTACACTGTGTGGTAGATCAAAAGGGGGCTTCTACAGAATAGGGTAGAAGCACATTGTTGTGTATACCTAAGCTTGTTAAAAAGACATTATTTGAGAGGAATTTGATAGAAACTGGTAAAAATAAATATAATATAATATTTCCATGATCAGTGCTTAGCTCTTATAAAAATCATAACGTTAATATTTAGTCAAAGTTAATTTATTTTTGTACTGAGGTAGGTATTTTCTCCCCTGATTCCGTGTATGATTAACCATCCTGTGAGATGGGAATATTAGATGAACTTATAGCTAGTTTTTAATCTACAATGTATAATCTTTCATATATAATAGGGTAACAGCACATTGCTGTGTATACCTAAGCTTGTTAATAAAAAAAGGGTAATTTGGCAAGATGTTTAACAAAAAAGTTTGTTTCCCGACCCGCCGAGGAATAGTTCGACGCTTGATCCATGTTCCATATTTTAATATCCTAAATATTTAGATACTTTGCATATTTTCTATAATTTTCTCGTTCATATCTAAACAATTAAACTTCCGACATCTATCTTCCTACTTATGACCTTTAATAAGGAATTAGTCACAAGGAGATGGTTTATTGACAATTATTTTAAATCCTACTGAAGTCATAGCTATGATACGAGAGTCGCGCTCAGTGATAGTCAACCTCGTAAATCTGTTGATGTGAAATACTGAGGGTGTGCAAAATACACCTTCATAGTATAATAAGTATATATTAGGTATTTTTCGAATTATCTTCTTATCATGCTAGTTTTGTGTTGCATATGTTCTGTCAATACGCATCTCTTCACCCTAATTCGAAGCTAGAAGATATTTCTGTGGTTGTACACCTGCTCAGTGCAGCCGCAACTGTAATAAATGTTATAGGAAAGTGAAGGAAAGACCTAATACATATGTAAGCGTTATAATACTAAATTCTCGGATGAAAAAATTCATCATAGAATTCATCCGAATGTATCTTCCTTCATGAAGGTGGTAAACTGTGGACCACTGTGTCGCACAGTCCACCAGACTGTGCGACACAGTGGTTGCCAGGATCAGGTTGAGTTACCATTACCTGTGGCAGGTGGCTGCAGGTGACAGATCTCCCAATCCTGAGCATTCCAGGTGCAAACTCAGTGAGCAGGAACTGCGGCATGATCTCCCACATTACATCACCGAATGCCCAGTTATTAGACCTTTCAGACCAGTTGGCATGAAGTACCTGGAGCTTTGCAATTACTATATTCACTCTCGTGTTCTTGAAGATATCCTCACAGTGTACCCAAAATTTGCCAGTTCAGGCTACTAAACATATGGCCCTGTATGACTAACCATCCTGCGAGATGGGGACCTTTAGTATCACTGCTGCCTTATTCACTCTTGTGTTGATGATGATATCCTCATAACGAACCCAGAGTCCGCCAGTGCAGACTATTTATCACATGCTTCTGCACGACTATCCATCCTGTGTGATGGGGATTTTTTGCATCACGTAGCTAGCTTTTGGTCATACTGTACTCCCCTTCATATAGTCTAGGGTAGCTGCACAAATGCAGATGTACCTAATATATTAATACTGACTGACATAGGCAGATCATTGTTTACATTACCTTCATAAAGAAAATAGGCTAAATCCGAAATTTTGGTATTAAAGCACTTTCACATGTATTGGGTCTTTCTTTCACCTAAATTCAACCACTAAGGCATTGTACTAAGTTTCTCCAAATTTTATATTACTATTAAATTAAACTTCTAAATCTAAATCTAGATAATACAGTATATGTTTATAATGATCACGTCTTATGTTATCACCATACTCTCTCTTATTTAAACAATGTTCAGAAATGTTGTGTAAACTAACTCAAGTATAAACATATAGCAATTTACGAATAAATTTGTTGACTCCATTAAAAACATGTTTAACCTGAAACAGAATATCGTGTGCAACTATGACTGGAGTTGTACTGAAGGAGTTTCACTGGAACTCTCTGTTTCAATATTATATTTAACAGGGCTTGTCTTAGGACTCCTCCTTGAGGTATGGTGAGTTTACACAGCTTAGCATGAGGAAAAGTAAAGGAAACTGTAGAAGGCATATTAGGCTATACGGGGGTACCTCTTATTTATATACATCCAAACTCATTCATTTTTTAAACAATCTACATTGATTTCCTGCACTATATTCTAATCATCAGTAAACTGGTAAATGTTGCTATTCAATTTAGTGTCTAAGTCATTCATTCAAGTTCAAGTAAGTTTATTGAGAAAACGAAAATCTCAAAAAGGATAGAGTAGCTTAGGCTATTTCTACCCTAGTCTACATAAGGTCCCTCAAGGGCTCACAAACCCATACAGTACACAATTATTAATCATATTCTATATATCCAATGGTAATCACATGGCATACTGTGAGATCTCTTATTGATTATGCTGCCCATATGTCTTGATATCTGTACTGTTTTGCAGACTAAACAAGTTGGAGAAGGTTCAAAATGAAATCATGCGAATAATCCCAAGATTCTCGTGGCCCAAGAACTACTATTACTGAGATAATAATGATATAATTGAACTTACAGAGTACTGAGGATAGAATTTCAGAGATAAATGAAGCTTCGTAAATCATTCATATCTATAGTAAACAACAGAGGTCCCAGGACAGAGCCTTTAATTGGCATTAATACTTCATCCCATGCCATAGCTGTGCTTAAGACTTTCCCAGTGTTGACTGCTGCTAATGTCCAAGTCCACCTGGGATGTTTCCACGGGAGACATCTCCCGTCACGCAGGGTGCAGTCGCGCCTCCACATATCTCCAGTATCAGCTCTTGATAGTGGTAATGGCTCAAAAGGGCAACCACTTACGGGCTATTCATGCCCGTGCCACCTCTTGGGTGACTTAATCTTTATCAATCAATTGGGATGTTTCCGAGACTACACAGATTCTCGCCTCGGGCCGGACAAAGAAGTACACCATTTCACAGCCTAGTTAAGATCAGTTTACATTATGACAACTTTACGGGCTATTAACGCCCGTGACACCTTTCGGGTGACTTAATCTACATCAATCAGTCAATAAATTATGACATAACTCGCTAGTGATTGCCGGAACGCTTCATTAAGTGACAGTTTAACATTTGAAATCATTCACGTTGACAGAAGTATTTGACACAGGTGATATAACTGACAGACTTAAACAGGACAAAGACGCTGTTACTAGCACACCTTCTAATATCGGTCCCATAAAGCCTGGGGCTCATAAATAAACTTACACAGTATATTCATCCTACATATTATAGTTATTCAATGAAAATAAGTTAAACACGTTGTTAAATAAGTTAAATACTGATCAAATTGAGCTTTGTCTTAAGAATTATATTACACTGAAAACAATTGTTTCCGTGCCCCCTCTTCGCTAATACATCAACAGCCTCACTTAACAGCATCCCTGCTTGTTGTTTTTATTATTATTATTTTTTACCACAGACGTGGCCACACATTTACAATGCTAACCAGCATATATACATTTTCTTCTGTCCTCCATGGACAGGGTGAGAGATTTGTCAAACATACAGTTCAGAGATTTATTGAACCACAGAAGGTGATCGTAGTGCTTTTAAAATGTTAGGCTAAGCTACATACGTAAATACATAGATACATAGATTTATGAATGCATTAATGTGTATTTATAATGGTGAAATGTAATTCTGATCAGCTTCCACATATACTTTATACACACACATACACGCACATACACATACACATACATACATACATACACACATACATACACATATATTTGTCTCTTTTACTCTGACAGGGGTGAGATAGCTGACAGAGAAACTAGTGTGCAATTAAGAACTTAACCACTGAAGGTGATTAAGATGCTTCTACAAGCTCAGGTCCCTGCTTGTGAAGGAACCTACATAAATCTTAGTTACCAACTATTTTTTTTTACTCTTTCCTGCTGTTATCTCAACACTCGTCCACAATATGCTGATATACTGGTCTTCTACTATGTAATGACACCAACGCTCCTCTATCATTAAAAACACAGGCATTACTATTATTTACTACTTTTCTTTAAGCTCGCTAATACAGCTTGAAGTTCATCCTGCGATGAAGATACATTGTCACTTTAAGCGGTGTCCAATAACAGTATCTACGGTGCTGATGTCACTAATCTATGCGGGCGATGAGTCACAATAACGTGGCTGAAGTATGTTGACCAGGCCACACACTAGAAGGTAAAGGGACGACGACGTTTCGGTCCGTCCTGGGCCATTCTCAAGTCACTTTTCTACTCTCTAATGATGTCCAATAACAATATATACGGTGACGATGCCAGTGTTCTACTCTCTAATGATGTCCAATAACAGTATCTACAGTGCCGATGTCAGTGAATTCCCTAATCAAGACATTCCGTCCTTAGCTATATATTGAGTAATCACAATAAACAGTTAGTGTTTAATTAATGTAATTTTCTAGTTATACAATCATATATTGCCCTCAATTGCCCTAATCAAGGCAAGTCTGTATCTTTTTATTTTGTAGGGGGAACACTCTCCACCATTACATTCCTCCCATGGTGGTAGTTGTTGTTTTAGATTCAGCTACTGGGAACACTTAGGAGGGTAGAAATAGCCTAAGCTACTCCATCCCTTTGAGATGTATTCTCTTGTCTCAATAAACATACTTCAACTTGAACTCGGAACAAAATATCCATGTAGCACGGGCTATAGTGAGCCCGTAATTGAGTTTGGTTATTCACGATAACTTTGTTATTGTGATATTTGGGTCAGAGTTTTAAATGAAGGTAGAGTTTCCTTCTTTTCGCAATGGTTTTAGTCTTTAGTTTTAATAACATTATCTTGGTGGCGGATATAGATGCACAATGTTCACTAGTGCGTCCCATTCTTCAACTGCTTTGTTAACCATTGTTGTGGATTTTGTATTTATTTTATTTATTTGATTTATATACAAGAGTTCTTACATTCTTGTACAGTCACTAGCACGCATAGCGTTTTAGGCAGAAACTTAATTAATCCTAATTTTTCCCAGGAATACGACCCGCCAAATCATTTAACAACCTATTCACTGATGGTAAACAGAGGCTACAGTTAAGGATTGGCGCCAAATAAATCCTTCCCGGCCAGGATATGAACCTAGGCCAAAGTGCTCGCGAAACGCCATGCGAGTGTGCTACCACTTCGCCACGGGGCCCATAGATCTAATGCAGCTGCTCCAGGTGGTTGAATGTTGAGTTTGATGTGCAGGGCTTCAGTTGCTTCACATAATAGTAAGTGATGCAAAAGTGGCATTTCTGCACCTGTTCCACATATATGACACCCTTTAACTATTGGGTTTATTACCTCCCAGCAGCACTTGTAGCCAAGTCTTAGTTTGTGTATGGCTACTGCAATGTCCCTGTATAGCTTTTATCCAGGGTTGAAAGAGGATTGATTGATTGATGAAGATTAAGCCACCCAAAAGGTGGCACTCGCATGAATAGCCTGTAAGTGGTGGCCCTTTTGAGCCATTACCAGTATCAAGATCTGATACTAGAGATCTGTGGAGGTGCAAGTGCACCCTGCGTGACGGGAGATGTCTCCCGTGTTGAAAGAGGATTGCCCAGTGGCTTTGTACCACATCGCGGTGGGTCTGCCTTCCGTTATATCTTGAGGTTATCTTGAGATGATTTCGGGGCTTTAGTGTCCCCGCGGCCCGGTCCTCAACCAGGCCTCCACCCCCAGGAAGCAGCCCATGACAGCTGACTAACTCCCAGGTACCTATTTACTGCTAGGTAACAGGGGCATTCAGGGTGAAAGAAACTTTGCCCATTTGTTTCTGCCTCGTGCGGGAATCGAACCCGCGCCACAGAATTACGAGTCCTTCGCGCTATCCACCAGGCTACGAGGCCCCTGTTACTTTGGCTCTGTGGCGACTTTTGACAGTCAGGAATATTTTCTTCTTGATTTGCTCCTTAATCTGTGAGAAACTTGACGGTATTTTTACCTGTACCCATGGTGGTGTTAATTGTTTCTCATATAACAAAATACACTCATTAGCGTCCCCTGCACTCGTTAGCCTAATTGGAGAATAAATATTTACCTCAGAAATTATGTCTAATAATCTGTAAGTGTAGTTCCTTCCTCATTACCTCAATCAGAATTTCTCTGCAATCCTAATGCAATCCTAATGAACGTGAACTGCATTCACGTTCACTTGAACGTGTCCAGCGTAGGATGACTAAGTTAATTCACCAAATTAGAAATCTTTCATATGAAGAAAGATTAACAAAGCTTAAGCTGCATTCACTGGAAAGGCGAAGAGTTAGGGGTGACATGACAGAGGTTTACAAGTGGGTGAATGGACATAACAATGGGGATATTAATAGGGTATTAAAAATATCAACACACGACAGAACACGAAACAATGGGTATAAATTGGATAAGTTTAGATTTAGGAAAGACTTGGGTAAATACTGGTTCAGTAACAGAGTTGTTGATTTGTGGAACCAATTGCCGCGTAACATTGTGGAGGTGGGGTCCCTCGATTGTTTCAAGCATGGGTTGGACAAGTATATGAGTGGGATTGGGTGGTTATAAATAGGAGCTGCCTCGTATGGGCCAATAGGCCTTCTGCAGTTGCCTTTGTTCTTATGTTCTTATGTTCTAAAATTAGTTTCAGGGCTTCGTTTTGCAACTTTTCTAACTAAATCAACAGCTCTGTTCCATTCGGGTTTGAAACTGGTTCTTGGATTATGGAACAAATTATCAGGTAACCTAGTAGTCGTTGGATCACTAGATTGTTTCAAGAGTAGGTTAGACACAGATATGAGTGAGTTTGGGTGGGTATATATAGGAGGATGGGGGAATAGGGGCTCGACCCCGAGTCCTTTGCCCATACCTGTACAAGGACCTGACATCTTCATTCAGGTCGGTGTTCTATCCCCGACCGTCCAAGTAGTTAGGAAATGTATATGTTTATCTCTCAGAATGTTCGGTAATATGTTTACTGCTTGTGATGTGTGTCTATGTATGTATTAACACGTTGTAGTAGTTGGGCACCATTCCTTCCCTCCGTCCTATCCTAAATCTTAATCCCTTCCAAAGGTTATATTGTCCTAATGGCTTAGCGCTTTCTCCTGATAATTACTTTACCTCTCCTTATCCCCAAGTGTGACCTGAGAACGTAGACTACTCTGCTGTTTCACAAGGGATCAGGGTATATTATTTGTTCGTCGAGTTTCAATATATTCCTTTATATACATGCGTTAACCAGCGAATGTTGTTACATATTTATGGTTAAAACTGTTCAATCTTTCAATAACCAATTTGCTCGATGACTCGCCAATCATTGTGTGACCGTTCCACCTGTCCAACCTTGTTACTGTTTAACGTACTTCTTAACGTAATTCTTATGGTGTTTACGGGTTATTCATGCCCGTGCCACCTCTTGGGGTGCCTTAATCTTTATCAATCAATATCCACAATATCCAGGATTGGCTTTGGCTCGACGTCGAATCGATGTTGATGACGTTACTTTAACGTTGAATTGGCGTTGCTCTTGGATAATTGTTCCCACTGGGGTGGGTTCATTACAACGAGGTCATTACATTACTATAAACTACTGCTTCATAGCGATATATGAACCTTCACTTGTTTCATTAAGAGAGAGAGAGAGAGAAGATTAAGCCACTCAAAAGGTGGCACGGGCATGAATAGCCCATAAGTGGTGGCCCTTTTGAGCCATTTCCAGTATCAATAGATGATACTGGAGATCTGTGGAGGTGCGACTGCACCCTGCGTGACGGGAGATGTCTCCCGTGTGTTTCATTAAGATAGAGATAGATAGATAAAGATTTAGCCACCCAAGAGGTGGCACGGGCATGAATAGCCCGTAAGTGGTACAATTTTTTTTTTCCCCCAGTGTTCTGAGGTTGCATTTAACCATCAAGCTGTTATCGTGGGGGAGGATACTGCTTCACAGTCTTTATGAGGGTGTCCAGCTGCTGGACACCTTTGTTGACCAGGAGAGTGGCTGTGTTGATGGCTTCAGGGTGGCCACTGCATGATTCAGGAACTCTTAAAGCTCTTCTAAGGTCATTGGTTGCTTCACATTCTAGAAGATAGTGAAGTAATGGCTTTTCTGTGACAGTTTGGCAGAAGATGCACTCTCTCTGTCGGGGTTCACCAATCTCCCAGTTGCATCTGTAACCTAGACGTAGTCTATATAGCCTAACTGCTATTTCCCTGTGGATTCCTTTTGGGATATTTAACCTTTCTAATTTGGTTGCCTGAAGATACCAAGTTGCAGATGGCGAACCTTCAGCTATTCTCTGGTGCAGGTAGGCTTTGTTGAGATGTGAGAGTTTTTTGGTGATGATGTTTTTTATGTTCTCTAGGCTGGGTTGAATTGTTTTATGTATCACTGGATGACGAGTTGCCAATTTAGCAATTTCATCAGCTTTTTCATTTAATGGGATTCCAATATGGGATGGGATCCAGTTTAAAGTTATGTTGAGGCCTTTGCCTTTAGCGACTGCTCCTTGATACAAAATGGTGGTAATTATTTCCACATTATCTTTCCATTGTTTTTGTCCTAGTATTTGAAGTGCAGCTTTTGAGTCTGTGTGTATGATTGCATTTTGAGTGTTTTGTGCAATCACATATGCGAATGCCTGTTGTATGGCAAACAGCTCAGTTTGGGTTGATGATACTAGTCCTCCCAGTCTCCAATATGCCTGAACGCTGGTCGTGCAAACAGCAGCGCCAGCACTCTCATTTTCTGTGTCCACCGATCCGTCTGTGAAGATGTGGGTGGCTCCTGCTACTGCTATGCTATACATTTGCTCTTCTATTATGCGCCTTAGGATTGTTGGATCATAGGCAGCCTTTTTCATTGGGAGACTTTCTATTACTATTTTGAAAGTAGGCTCTTCCCACGGCGCGGAAGGAGTGTAATTTGGGTGTGGTTGATCACCCTCTCTATCAAGAATCATGTTTTTTAAATGTAGTCTGTTTAGGACTTTTCCTGCTCTTGCAACCCAAGAGTTTCCATTGTTTTGGCCTCGTCCAACCACCAAAGCCTGCCGTACTGGGATTGGATCAGAAGAAATAATTATCTTACTGAGAATTGTAGCTGTCCTTTGTGATATTCTTTCTTGTAGAGAGGGCAAACCCGTCTCCAGTCTAAGAGTTTCAAGCCTGGTCCACATGGGGGCTCCCAGTGCAGCTCTCATAGCATTGCTTTGGGCAACTTCAAGCTTTTTCCACTGTGGGTGTGATAGATTTGTGAGTGCAGGTGCGGCATAATCGATCACTGATCTGACTGCCTGTACATAGTATGTGCGAAGGACTTGCAGATTGGCTCCTCCAGAAAGGAAGGTTAGCGACCTGAGGATTGCCGTTCGGGCCGCAGTTCGCTCTCTCAAGTATGTGACCTCAGCATTAAAATTCATGTGTGTGTCCATGATGATTCCTAGATACTGATAGGTGTCGACCCATTCTATTGGTTGACCCTGTACTGTGAGTTGGATGTTGGGCTTCGCTATTTTTATGGGCATGGCCTTTGACTTTGAGGGGTTGAGTTTGATCCCAATCTGTTTTGCCTCTTTACTGATGCAGTCTAAGCATTTGGGTGCAAGGCGCGCCGCATCCCTTCCTTTTATGATGAAGACAAAGTCGTCCGCGTAGTTTAGCAGCCTGCAGTGATGTGGGAGTTTCAACCTCATTATTCTTTCCATTAAACAGTTGAAGAGAAGAGGGCTAAGAATACCTCCTTGCGGTGTACCATTTTCATGTCTTTTGTACTCAGAGACTGTGCCATGAAGTTTTACTCTTGCTTCTCTCTTTATGAGACAGTTTTTGGTCCAGGAGAGCAGGTTGCCTCTGACCTCTTTGTCAATGAGGCAGCAGAGAATAGCTGGGGCGCTAGTCAGTTCAAAGGCTTTTTCGAGGTCCAGGAATATCAGCATTCCTGGTCTGTCATTCAAGTGGGCTAACAGAGTTGTAATACATTCCACTGTGCCAACCCCTCTTCTATAGGCATACATATCATGGTGCAGTTTAGGCATTTTCCACTCCAGTCTGTTGAGTGCCATTCTGTCAGCCGTCTTGGCTGCACAGCTTTGGAGAGAGATGGGCCTGGGATTAGCTGGATCTTTGGGTTTTGGGATCGGCACTATGTCTGCTCTATTCCAAGCAGAAGGTCTAGTTTCAGAAGTCCAGGCTAAATTAATTAACCTTAGGTATGCAGCGTCTCTCTCTGGGCCGAGGTTTCTAATCATTTTATAGGTTATTTTGTCGGCTCCAGGGGATGTATCCTTGGAGTTTTTCTTAGCCCGATTGAGCTCATCCAGTGTGAAGGGGGCATTAGTGTCAGAGACTTCTTCACATGCTGTAAGGATTCTGTGCCACCTTTCTTCCTCTAGTCCGGTCTGTACTGCTAATACATCTGGTGGAAGTTGATTGCTGGCTGCTCTCTCTGCAAACCTGGTTGCCAGTACTTCGGCTTCCTGTTGAGGATCTTTGGGGTGTGGAGCTTTAGGTGTTTTATTCCCTTAGGCCCGGTGAATTTGCTGCCACATCTCCCCGAGAGAGGTGTGTTCATTCAGGTGTGAACACCATTCTAGCCACTTTTGTTCTTTTATTTGTCTGGTCTCTCGATGTACATGTTCCTTGACCTCACAAAGTAAGATCCTGTTGCGGTCACTTGGCTGCTTTTTGTATAGCTTTCTTGTTCTATTGAGTCTATGGTTGAGTTCTTTGACACGTTTGCAATAGTACCAATGATCTTTATGGTGTCCGGTGGACTGTTTTTTCAGTGGGATTCAGTGGTTGGCTGCACTTTGAATCGCTTTGACAAATTCTTGTTCTGCCTGATTAATGTCTTCGGGAAGATCATAGTTTCTATGCCACTCTGAAATGAGGTTTTGAAATCGGTCCCAGTTTGCTAAAGCAAAGTTCCAGGCTTCAGATGGAGGCGGAGGTGGGGTGGGTAGGTCTAACTGAAGATCAATTTGGACCCCATAGTGGTCGCTTGTGAGTGTCGGCTCAACTGACCATGTTGCTGCATCTCTTAGGGAGGCTGAAACGAAGGTTAGGTCTAATCTGCCTCCTTGGATGTGGGTAGGTTCATTCTTGTTTAGGATTTGTATTTCTGGAAGCTGGTCCAGTAGATGTGTAATGTGTATGCCGGCTTCATTTGTTTTGTTCGAGCCCAGTGCCAATCGATGATGGGCATTAAAATCTCCACAAATGATTGTGTTTGTTGTTGTCGCGTGTCCAAATAACACAGAGAGATCCATTTCGGCTTGTGGAGACCTGTACACATTGAACACTTCAAGTTTGTCGTGTCTTAGCTCAATGGTGACTCCCATTACCTCTGTCCCTGCTCCACAATTGGGTGGGCTGGTTATGGATTTGGAGATCAGGTCACATTTTACATAGATTGCATGTTTCATTAAACAGTTCGAAGTGTTATATGAACAAGTCGTCAGCTGTCCTGGAAGTTTCCGTGTAGTGTCATTAATCAGCCATTATCCCCTACCACTTGGGCTGGACGGTAGAGCGACGTTTTTTTTTTGTTATTAATACATTACGTACATCTGCATTAGTGCAGCTACCCTAGACTATATGAAGGGGCACGAGAGACATCTCCCGTCACGCAGGGTGCAGTCGCACCTCCACAGATCTCCAGTATCAGCTCTTGATACTGGTAATGGCTCCAAAGGGCCACCACTTACGGGCTATTCATGCTCGTGCCACCTTTTGGGTGGCTTAATCTTCATCAATCAATATGAAGGGGAGTACAGCTGCCCTAGACTATATGAAGGGGAGTACAGCTGCCCTAGACTATATGAAGGGGGAGTACAGCTGCCCTAGAGTATATGAAGGGGAGTACAGCTGCCCTAGACTATATGAAGGGGAGTACACCTGCCCTAGACTATATGAAGGGGAGTACAGCTGCCCTAGACTATATGAAGGGGAGTACAGCTGCCCTAGACTATATGAAGGGGAGTACAGCTGCTCTAGACTATATGAAGGGGAGTACAGCTGCCCTAGACTATATGAAGGGGGAGTACAGCTGCCCTAGACTATATGAAGGGGAGTACAGCTGCCCTAGACTATATGAAGGGGGAGTACAGCTGTCCTAGACTATATGAAGGGGAGTACAGCTGCCCTAGACTATATGAAGGGGAGTACACCTGCCCTAGACTATATGAAGGGGAGTACAGCTGCCCTAGACTATATGAAGGGGGAGTACAGCTGCCCTAGACTATATGAAGGGGAGTACAGCTGCCCTAGACTATATGAAGGGGAGTACAGCTGTCCTAGACTATATGAAGGGGAGTACACCTGCCCTAGACTATATGAAGGGGAGTACAGCTGCCCTAGACTATATGAAGGGGGAGTACAGCTGCCCTAGACTATATGAAGGGGGAGTACACCTGCCCTAGACTCTATGAAGGGGGGAGTACAGCTAACCTAGACTATATGAAGGGGAGTACACCTGAGTAGGGAAGATGAGGACTACAACCGCGCGCGCCATCTGCCAGGTCGCACTCACGTGAGTGGCACCTGGACAGATGGCGCGCAGGTGTCTAGTCCTCAAGGGTTTTGAGGGAATTTCCCGGAAGTTTGGCGCGTGTCGGAGGTAAGAGGAGCGCGCGGTTCTAGTCCTCGGGGTTTTGGGTATGTGGTCAAGAAAGAGGGAAGCCATGTTGTTGGGGATGTAGGAGAGTATGTGGTAGAGTAAGAAAATATAAGGATAAGAGTGGAATATGAGGAAGGAGTAAATGAATATGTATGTGTGTTTTGCGTAGACTTAATCCTGTGTGAGGATAATAGTTTTTGATGATCGTAAGTAAGTAGAGGTTGCGTGTAGATGAGAGGAGTCCCAACATAGTCTGTTATGTTGTTTGGGGTGGGTGAGGGGTAGGGGAGGGAGGGAAGGGTGAGTGGAGCTTCCCCTCGTCGTGAGACTGCTCGGGTCATTTGCGGTTAGACAAACCATTAGCCCCCCTACAGGAAGCCCTAAGTGTGAGAGGATGAGAGAGTAGAGTCCAGCAGGAGGGATGTGTACCATTACCCTTAAGCGTTTTTCAATGTCCGCGGAGGGGTGAGCGTACTGGTCACTGGTTAGAGAGTAACTGAAAAGACTTTTCCAAGTAGTTTGGTTATATCTCCTCAGACATGGCGGAAGTGGTTGGGTATCCATTACCCACTGCGTTTCGCTACGGTCCGCGACTCTCTCTCTCTCTCTGTCTCTCTGTCTCTCTGTCTCTTTGTCTGCCTCTCTCTCTCTCTCTCTCTCTCTCTCTCTCTCTGTCTCTCTGTCTCTCTGTCTCTCTGTCTCTCTGTCTCTCTGTCTCTCTCTCTCTCTCTCTCTCTCTCTCTCTCTCTCTCTCTCTGTCTCTCTCTCTCTCTCTCTCTCTCTCTCTCTCTCTCTCTCTCTCTCTCTCTCTCTCTCTCTCTCTCTCTCTCTCTCTCTCTCTCTCTCTCTCTCTCTCTCTCTCTCTCTCTGTCTCTCTGTCTCTCTATCTCTCTGTCTACCTCTCTCTCTCTCTCTCTGTCTCTCTCTCTCTCTGTCTCTCTGTCTCTCTGTCTGTCTCTCTGTCTCTCTGTCTCTCTCTCTGTCTCTCTGTTCTCTGTCTCTCTGTCTCTCTGTCTCTCTGTCTCTCTGTCTCTCTCTCTGTCTCTCTCTCTCTCTCTCTCTCTCTCTCTCTCTCTCTCTCTCTCTCTCTCTCTCTCTCTCTCTCTCTCTCTCTCTCTCTCTCTCTCTCTCTCTCTCTCTCTCATCCGCTCTAAAGTCCACCACACGGCACTTCACTTAGTAAACTCAGTCAAAGTCAGTAGGTTAGCGTTTACTAAAAAGAGAGAAACATTTCACATTGTCACGGAGACGCGATCTCTACCTACAAATTATTCTTGTTAACTGTGATCACAACATCTGCTGGCTCAAATAAATATCATTGAAATGTATGCATGTTTACTCAATCTCCATCACCTCTTCGTCCTACATCCATTACTGCTGTGCAGAGGTTGTATCACACAACTGGCGTTATCATAGCAAGACTCCTGAATGAATGAACCGGCAGCCCCTTTCGCTGAGGTCTAACCTTCGTGGTGGTTTGAGGCGTAGTGAGATGGACGAGGTAATGGGCCGGCCTTACCCTCTCCCTGTCCACCCCCACCAAACCAGTACCCCTACCACCCCCCTCCATGGCCAAACCATCACTGCTCCCTTCCCAGACCAGATGTTCTGTGCTAAGCCTTAGTATCATCATTCTTTGCTCAAATAGCATTTTTTTTTAAGAATATCCAGTCATAAGCCGGTCTTCAATCTTATTATTATAACAAATCTTAATTTGATGTAAACACAACTGTATGGGATATACATAGCAGTCACTGGTCTCTCTCTCTCTCTCTCTCTCTCTCTCTCTCTCTCTCTCTCTCTCTCTCTCTCTCTCTCTCTCTCTCTCTCTCTCTCTCTCTCTCTCTCTCTCTCTCTCTCTCTCTCTCTCTCTCTCTCTCTCTCTCTCTCGCTCTCTCTCTCTCTCTCCAGATCATTTAATAGTTGGGGAAAGTACCATCATTTCCTTTCTCCTGCTGCCGCTGTTCACGTATCTTTCTTCATTTCACTTAGACTTACGGCACACCAGATGATTGACGACTAATGTCAATTTTTGAGGCCCCATCACTCTCACCCTTATAACCTTGTAAGGTAACACGACCAATATGATGACATCGTTCTTTGCTCAAATATCATTAATGTAACGTGGACAATATACTAACTTCGTTCTTTGCCCAATATCATTTTAAGAGTAACGAGCAACTTTCTGTCCGATGTCTGAATAATGAAATGTAAACCATGTTTAACACCATCCAAACACAATAAAAGATTAGCACAAGCTTGTTTAGTTCTTGTATCACATAACGTAACGTAAGCCTTTATTCAACAACTGATAGACATAGCATAATATAGCTTCATATTCACGGTGGTAAAACAAACATACACATCACGGTCAGTCCTCGCTTTACCTCAAACGCGCCGTTCATTCTCTCCATTAGGCGAGTAAACATATATACGACAATATGGAAAAACACAGTCTTGATACTATTATTAAATTGACTTGTTCATTATCCCCGAGTTCAAGGCTGTCTCTCATAAGACCTACATCATCCAATGTAAACACCAATCGATGAGAATAAGACCGGGTGAGTCGATAGTGAAATAGCTCTGGACTATGTCTATTTTCAGTTCTTGTAACACAGTCAATGTAGCGTAATGGGAAACCAGTCTTTCTACTGCCTACATAAATAGCGGTTGAAAATGTATGCAAGTCTAGACAAACTCCTATCGCCCTTACATTCTAACACAAATAAAATATTAGCACACGATTGCATCGCATTATATCATCATTAAGTAACGTGGAGATCAACTTTCTGGCTGTTGTCCGAATATCATTATTGAAATGTGAACTCCATTTAGCTAAACACAATATCTCCATTACATCTCATAGCATATGAATATTACGGTATACCAGTTTTAACCCTCTATAACACAATGTAACGTAACGTAACGTAACGCAAATCAACTTTCTACAGACCAAATGTCGTTTTTAAATGAAAGTATGACTTAGTCCATCTTCATTACATCTCTCACCATATAAAATATTGGCGTCTACCCCTTTTAGCCCTCTGTAACACAATGTAACGCAACGTAACGTAACGCAAATCAACTTTTTGCAGTCCAAAATGTCATTTTGAAACGGAAAGTGAGGGATTAGTCCTTATTCATTACATCTCTCACCATATAAAATATTGGCCTCTACCCCTTTTAGCCCTCTGTAACACAATGTAACGCAACGTAACGTAACGCAAATCAACTTTTTGCAGTCCAAAATGTCATTTTGAAACGGAAAGTGAGGGTTAGCCCATCTCCATTACATCTCTTACCATATAAATAATTGATGTCTACCCCTTTTAGCCCTCTGTAACACAATGTAACACAACGTAACGTATCGCAAATCGACTTTTTGCAGTCCAAAATGTCATTTTTAAATGAAAGTATGACTTAGCACATCTCTTACCATATAATATTGACCTCTACCAGTTTTAGCCCTCTAACACAATGTAACGTAACGCAAATCAACTTTTACAGCCCAAAATGACATTTTTAAATAAAGTAGGACTTAGTCCATCTCCATTACATCTCCTTCCATATGAATATTACGGTCTACCAGTTTTAGCCCTCTGTAACACAATGTAACGTAACGGGGAAAATCAACTTTGTCGGATGTGCAAATAACATTATTGAAAATGTCATCCATGTTTAGCCATTACATCCAAACACAAGAAAAATATTACCACTTTCTTGAGAAACTTATATGTGGAGATCATATCTCCAGAGTCCACACAATAAGCCACACATCACACATCTTCTGTTTTCAAATCGCAGCTCGCATCTAATTTAATGTTATTTTTTTTTTTGCAGAAACTACGTTTTTGAGAATATGCTCAATGTCGGCAATTACTATTCGTATCATCATCAATCTCCTTTCAGTCAACAAATTCACATTTCATATCGCGTGTGTAGATTAGAGAGAGAGAGAAGGCAAACATAGCTTGCAGCTAGTCAAAACTTATCATAACAGATATGATTTCACAGAGTTTCAACCTTTGCCAGTTTTTCAATGTTTTCTCTTCACTCGTGCTAAGTGAGTCAGACAAAAATGTGACATTTCATTTCATTATTAGCCATGCAATATGCTATTAGCTAGGTAGTCAAAACACATAACAAGCATTATTTCACAGGAATTTTTTCTAGCAAATATGCTTCCTTTAAGCAGTTCAACACATCAAACACCAGCAGCCCGCAAAATTCCCTATAGTCAATAATCATCCTTTACAGTATTTCTTGACTAAAATAGCACTCCAAAACATAAGTGGTCATTTTTATTCTCTCTGTCGCACTATAGTCAATAATTTGTTTCGCAGAGTGGCAAGTTATGCATAGTGACGAGATTTCATGGTGTGCATAGTTTAAGAGAGTTCACACTGTATTAATTACGGTCATGAATATCTTATGTTATGTTTATGAAGATCATCACTTCTTATTTTTATCATTTTCTTGCCCCCCAGCTTTACAGTCTTCTCATATTCTTTTTCAAATAAAGTTTGCTTACTGTTTTCCAGTAGATCGGCTTCACATTACATATATTAATCAATTTTCAAATTCAGTTCAGTTTCTTTTCAATATCGCAGCGTTGCTGCCCCCATGCCCGTATCTAGTTCAAGACCTCTTATTATCAATGTCATAAATAGGGATATCATCAACCATGTATTGAATGTCTCAGACATTCAGTTAACAACGTAGTAAGTGTTTAATGAACGTGAGTATCACTTCATGTGCGCTCATTTTAGTTTAGTTTTAAGTTTTCCATCTTGAATTAATACTACTATTGGATAGCTCAGACATTCAGTTAACATCTCAGTAAGTGAAAATCTCTTCATGTGGGCTCATTTTTAGTTTAGGATAAGGTTTTTCCATCGTGAAATACTATTATCAGTAACCAGGTATTGGATGACACTACCATTCAGTTTACAACTCAGTAACTGTTTACTGAACATTGTTATCCATCCATGCAACCTCATTTTTTAGTTTTAAATTTCTACATCGTAAAAAATAAAATATTACTATCACAAACCATGTGTTGGGTGGGTCAACCATCCAGTTTACATCTCAGTAACAGTTTACTGAACATAGATATCCCTCCATGTGATCTCATTTTTAGTTTAAAGTTTCTCCATCGTAAATAAAAATAAAATATTACTATCACAAACCTTGTATTGACCAGCTCCGACATTCAGTTTACAACTCAGTAAGTGTTTACTGAATGCAAAATCGTTACATGTGTGGTCATAAGGTTTTCTCATCGTGAAATACTATTATCAGTAACCAGGTATTGGATGACACTACCATTCAGTTTACAACTCAGTAACTCTTTACTGAACATTGTTATCCATCCATGCAACTTCATTTTTTAGTTTTAAGTTTCTACATCGTAAAAAATAAAATATTACTATCACCAGCCATGTATCGGGTATAGCTCAACCATTCAGTTTACAGCTCAGTAACTGTTTACTGAACATAGACATCCCTCCATGCGCGCTCATTTTTAGTTTAAAGTTTCTCCATCGTAAAAAATAAAATATTACTATCACAAACCATGTATTGGGTGGGTCAACCATCCAGTTTACATCTCAGTAACAGTTTACTGAACATAGATATCCCTCCATGTGACCTCATTTTTAGTTTAAAGTTTCTCCATCGTAAATAAAAATAAAATATTACTATCACAAACCTTGTATTGACCAGCTCCGGCATTCAGTTTAAAACTCAGTAAGTGTTTACTGAATGCAAAATCGTTACATGTGTGGTCATAAGGTTTTCGCATCGTGAAATACTATTATCAGTAACCAGGTATTGGATGACACTACCATTCAGTTTACAACTCAGTAACTGTTTACTGAACATTGTTATCCATCCATGCAACCTCATTTTTTAGTTTTAAGTTTCTACATCGTAAAAAATAAAATATTACTATCACCAGCCATGTATCGGGTAGCTCAACCATTCAGTTTACAGCTCAGTAACTGTTTACTGAACATAGACATCCCTCCATGCGAACTCATTTTTTAGTTTAAAGTTTCTCCATCGTAAAAAATAAAATATTACTATCACAAACCATGTATTGGGTGGGTCAACCATCCAGTTTACATCTCAGTAACAGTTTACTGAACATAGATATCCCTCCATGTGGCCTCATTTTTAGTTTAAAGTTTCTCCATCGTAAATAAAAATAAAATATTACTATCACAAACCTTGTATTGGCCAGCTCCGGCATTCAGTTTACAACTCAGTAAGTGTTTACTGAATGCAAAATCGCTACATGTGTGCTCATTTAGTTTAAAGTTTCTCAATCTTAAAATATTACTATCATCATCAACCATACTATCATCAACACCGTATCGGGCTGTCGGACATTCAGTTATCCACTCGGTGAGTGTTTACTGAACGTCGAAATCATTTCCTGTGTGCCCATTTTTTACTTGAACCCGTCTCCACTCCAAACCAGTCAGGACCTGCTGTGCTGACTCGGACCGCAGGTCTACTCAGGTTTGAGATCTACTCAAACCACCCCTGATGATGGGGAGAGTTTGCTGCCGTCTGCGCTGAGCAGCCTCGACAACTAAGGTTACGTCCTCCTGACACTGCACCACCTCCAGAAGTAGGAGAGTGCCTGGTGGAGAATGTCATCACCTCTGTGTTTACCGGCGGCACACACACCTGCTACAACGGCACCTTCCTCCAAGCAACAGACCAGGGGGTACAGCCTCAACTTGGTCAATGGTTTAAACTTATCCAACGACTGTATCGTTTTTTCAACTCACTACATCAACAGACCGGCAATCAGCATTGTAAACAAGACAACACACAATCTTACTACTATATTGACGGCCAGTTAACAGTTTAACAACTGAACTACGGTCACTTCCCTGAGAGACAGTGAACAGTAAAGTGTACCTAAAGGAGTGGCGTCTCCAGAGGAGCGATACAAACTACGAGACAGAAACAAGTAACTCCATCTATTGGTCTCAGGTGCCATTTTTTTACTGAACTTACTTAACAGTGCTTGTAATACTGTGCATGTTGCAACAGTGGTCATTGAAGTTCTCGGGTTGACTTGTTAACAGCAATTACGCAACATCCCTCGGACTGGTGTTGTGTTTTATTAATAGTGTTGAGCTCAGCTTGAGTGTAAACATTAATATATATATATATATATATATATGCGAACAAGCCTGAATGGTCCCCAGGACAATATGCAACTGAAAACTCACACCCCAGAAGTGACTCGAACCCATACTCCCAGAAGCAACGCAACTGGTATGTACAAGACGCCTTAATCCACTTGACCATCACGACCGGACATAATGAGGTGATAGCCGAGGCTATTTGAACCACCCCACCGCCGGCACTCGGATAGTTATCTTGGGCATAGCATTTTACCAAATCACCTCATTCTTTGGGGCACACGTGAGGAACACAAATGCGAACAAGCCTGAATGGTCCCCAGGACAATATGCAACTGAAAACTCACACCCCAGAAGTGACTCGAACCCATACTCCCAGAAGCAACGCAACTGGTATGTACAAGACGCCTTAATCCACTTGACCATCACGACCGGACATAATGAGGTGATAGCCGATTCTATTTGAACCACCCCACCGCCGGCACTCGGATAGTTATCTTGGGCATAGCATTTTACCAAATCACCTCATTCTTTGGGGCACACGTGAGGAACACAAATGCGAACAAGCCTGAATGGTCCCCAGGACAATATGCAACTGAAAACTCACACCCCAGAAGTGACTCGAACCCATACTCCCAGAAGCAACGCAACTGGTATGTACAAGACGCCTTAATCCACTTGACCATCACGACCGGACATAATGAGGTGATAGCCGAGGCTATTTGAACCACCCCACCGCCGGCACTCGGATAGTTATCTTGGGCATAGCATTTTACCAAATCACCTCATTCTTTGGGGCACACGTGAGGAACACAAATGCGAACAAGCCTGAATGGTCCCCAGGACAATATGCAACTGAAAACTCACACCCCAGAAGTGACTCGAACCCATACTCCCAGAAGCAACGCAACTGGTATGTACAAGACGCCTTAATCCACTTGACCATCACGACCGGACATAATGAGGTGATAGCCGAGGCTATTTGAACCACCCCACCGCCGGCACTCGGATAGTTATCTTGGGCATAGCATTTTACCAAATCACCTCATTCTTTGGGGCACACGTGAGGAACACAAATGCGAACAAGCCTGAATGGTCCCCAGGACAATATGCAACTGAAAACTCACACCCCAGAAGTGACTCGAACCCATACTCCCAGAAGCAACGCAACTGGTATGTACAAGACGCCTTAATCCACTTGACCATCACGACCGGACATAATGAGGTGATAGCCGAGGCTATTTGAACCACCCCACCGCCGGCACTCGGATAGTTATCTTGGGCATAGCATTTTACCAAATCACCTCATTCTTTGGGGCACACGTGAGGAACACAAATGCGAACAAGCCTGAATGGTCCCCAGGACAATATGCAACTGAAAACTCACACCCCAGAAGTGACTCGAACCCATACTCCCAGAAGCAACGCAACTGGTATGTACAAGACGCCTTAATCCACTTGACCATCACGACCGGACATAATGAGGTGATAGCCGAGGCTATTTGAACCACCCCGGGTGTGAGTTTTCAGTTGCATATTGTCCTGGGGACCATTCAGGCTTGTTCGCATTTGTGTTCCTCACGTGTGCCCCAAAGAATGAGGTGATTTGGTAAAATGCTATGCCCAAGATAACTATCCGAGTGCCGGCGGTGGGGTGGTTCAAATAGCCTCGGCTATCACCTCATTATGTCCGGTCGTGATGGTCAAGTGGATTAAGGCGTCTTGTACATACCAGTTGCGTTGCTTCTGGGAGTATGGGTTCGAGTCACTTCTGGGGTGTGAGTTTTCAGTTGCATATTGTCCTGGGGACCATTCAGGCTTGTTCGCATTTGTGTTCCTCACGTGTGCCCCAAAGAATGAGGTGATTTGGTAAAATGCTATGCCCAAGATAACTATCCGAGTGCCGGCGGTGGGGTGGTTCAAATAGCCTCGGCTATCACCTCATTATGTCCGGTCGTGATGGTCAAGTGGATTAAGGCGTCTTGTACATACCAGTTGCGTTGCTTCTGGGAGTATGGGTTCGAGTCACTTCTGGGGTGTGAGTTTTCAGTTGCATATTGTCCTGGGGACCATTCAGGCTTGTTCGCATTTGTGTTCCTCACGTGTGCCCCAAAGAATGAGGTGATTTGGTAAAATGCTATGCCCAAGATAACTATCCGAGTGCCGGCGGTGGGGTGGTTCAAATAGCCTCGGCTATCACCTCATTATGTCCGGTCGTGATGGTCAAGTGGATTAAGGCGTCTTGTACATACCAGTTGCGTTGCTTCTGGGAGTATGGGTTCGAGTCACTTCTGGGGTGTGAGTTTTCAGTTGCATATTGTCCTGGGGACCATTCAGGCTTGTTCGCATTTGTGTTCCTCACGTGTGCCCCAAAGAATGAGGTGATTTGGTAAAATGCTATGCCCAAGATAACTATCCGAGTGCCGGCGGTGGGGTGGTTCAAATAGCCTCGGCTATCACCTCATTATGTCCGGTCGTGATGGTCAAGTGGATTAAGGCGTCTTGTACATACCAGTTGCGTTGCTTCTGGGAGTATGGGTTCGAGTCACTTCTGGGGTGTGAGTTTTCAGTTATATATATATATATATATATATATATATATATATATATATATATATATATATATATATATATATATATATATATATATATATATATATATATATATATATATATATATATATATATATATATATATATAAAATCATTGTTCTGATATTGCATATAAATATTCAAATAAGTAAAATTTTAAGTTTTAAGTAAAATATATAAAAACACTAACTACTAGGCTACTAGGCGTTTACTAACAATGGGTGTTTGATCAATGGCTTAAGACTTTTCAGCCTTGAGAGGAGTATTAACACCTCCCCCCCCCCCCCATCTACAATAGCTCACTGATCAACTATTAAGTAAACTCTAGGGTGTATTCACCCCCCCCCTGTGTATATAACCCCCTTGCCCTTGTGTGTGTATGTTGTGTATTGATACTTGACAATATTCAAATGAGATTTACAAGATTTAGCTTTACATTCTATTATTTACAAGATTTTAAATACTAGGCTATGTATTCTCTCAAACCCAATGTACCTTCTTGTATATAAATAAATAAATAAATATATGTTGATTCTGGATGTGTGAACAATTTAGTCCTCGGTGTTGATCTTGGTATATATATAATAAATAAATTGATTTATATATTTATTTACATGTGTGTGTGTGAAGATACAACGACCCATTGTGTGGGGGAAAACAGCCTCGTGGGATTTATTGATTTATTTACAATTTATTACTTTACATTAATTTATATAGAATTTATTTCTTACATTAATTTATTTGTTTCGATTGTGGACTGTATAAGTTTATTCCCACAAATCGTTTCCTACACAAGCTGGGTGGGGGGGGGGGGTTATTAATGTAATAGTCTATCAATCAGAATTATCGATTGGTAGACAATTCACTACAATGTTACTAGGTGTTAAGACTACATATGCTAGTAAATACTGGGGAAGCCTTATCTGATAAGAAGGCTTCAGCATTTTGTTGGTGTAGAGTATGTGTGTAGCCCGCTAGTCACGTGGTCAAACAGCAGCAATATTAACTGCATATTGTATGGAAAGTTAGTAATGTGTCGGTTTTTCCGATACATTGCATTTCTAGCCAATTTTAGGTAGGATATTTCAATGTACGGTACTCTTATTTATTTGTATGTAAACAAAGTCATAAGGAAAATTTGAAAAATATACAAATCACTTTTTTATATTATTTTATATTGTTTTGCCTATAATAAATGCTTAACATTGTGTCTTGGCATTTCTTTAATGATATATTTGTTTTTAAATAAACTGATCTATAAACAAATGTTGTGTATGTGTTTATTCATTATCCAGGAAATGTCATCTGCAAGGTGAAATATGATATATTGTTGATAAAAGAGTTTCAAGGTCCACCATTATTTAAACAGACTTAACCATTGGAGTGCGCAGTTAATACTAATACTAATAATATAACTTGTTGCCAGAGATACTTGTTGCCAAGTCGTATTGCAGCTGTGACACTGTCTGTTAGACAACCGAGATTGTTACTCTCCCCATGCAAGTGTTTTGTTTGACACACTTCATTGTGTCAAACAACAGACCTATTGCTAGTTCATGTTTGTACTCTTTATATGATGCTGTTGGATCTTGGATTTATCCCAGCGTAGCTAGTCCGGTTTAACCTGTCATTAGAGAGATGAGACTAGGAGGGGGAGATGAGGAAGAAATGAGACTGCGAGAGAGAGATGAGTAAGAGAGTGAGAGCTAGATAAGTAAGGGAGGGAGAGATAAGTAAGGGAGGTTCAGAGAAGAATGAATCTTCTTGATTCACAAACCATATGTGTTCGCTGAAGTGTTTCTTGTGGTGCTCCCACAGTGAGAGATAAGTCTTGCCCCTCCCACCAATGACAGTACGCCCCCTCCCCATGCAACACCCCGGCCCTCCCCCACCGGGGTAGAGTGCCTGGCCAGTATATAACCATGCACGACACTGACCTCAGCACCACACCAGCCCTCAGAAGCCACCGTTCACCCCTCCAGCACCTGTGGAGTCCAGGTGGGTCTGCTTAATGTCCAGGTGGGTCTACTTATAGTGTCCAGGTGAGTCTGCTTATAGTGTCCAGGTGGGTCTGCTTATAGTGTAGCTATAAGCTACTGACTCAGTAGCTACAACTGAGCTACTGAGCAAGCCTTAAAAATGGAAGGATCCCAAGGCAACTAACCGCTACCCAATGGTACATGCCCTTCCCGGAGCATCCACTTGAGCACTGGAAAATTAGGTGATCCACGCCCTGTGTCATATGAACTGTTTACCACACTAACTATGGATGTAACGGGGAGGATTTACTGGGCCCCAATCCTTAACTGTAGCCTCTGTTCATCCAGGTTGTGAATAGGTACCTGGTTGTTAAACGATTTGGCGGGTCGTATTCCAGGGAAAATTAGGATTAAGGTCCTGTCCGAAACGCTATGCGTGCTAGTGACTGTACAAAAATGTAAGAACTCTTGTTTATATAAATAAATAAAATATAAATAAATAAATAAAACATTTCACATGCGGCTCCTAATGCCCAAGGTGAATAAAATCACGTCACCCCTCCCTCTATACCCACTCATGTCTACCCTCCTCACACTTCCTCTACCTGGTCCAGTCACACTCAGTATTTTTTGTTTTACCTCCCTTCACGTATAAGTATGTATACTGGTGTATAATTATCAACATGTGTGGTGAACAAGTGTATATACTCGGGTCTGTATTGTCATACAGCATATCACTCACATACTCAGATATAGCCACAACAATCCTCTACGTCCCCTCCCCCCCCCCCCCTCCAAGTCACAGCTTTTGCATAGATTATGTTGTCATAAGGAATTGGTACAGTGGTTGCTTCCTGCATCCAGATACATTGTGTGGTTGCGTGTCGCGGTGGAGGTTCGGTATGGCGCCAACTGCAGCCCCGGATTCTTTGTCTGGTGTTGCCTGCGTCTTGGATCAAGTTCAAGTTCAAAAATTCAAAAAAATTCAAATGTTTATTCAGGTAAAGTACATACATACATTGATACAAATACAAATATTGATGAATTAACAAATATTGGTGATACAAATATTGATGAATTTACAGATAGAGCTAATACATACAATGCCTAAAGCCACTATTACGCAAAGCGTTTCGGGCCGCTCAGTTTCAGGTTTCGTTAAGTATGTCTATTGAAACAAGAACAAATACATTTCAAAGGGATAGAGTAGCTTAGGCTATTTCTCCCCCCCCCCCCCCTATCCTGGATCTTTTCTCCTGAGAAGCGGCGCAGTGGAACACTTTGTTATGCGCGTGAAGATGCGCACAATATCGTACATGTTAACTAAACAGATTTCTCAATCGTAACCAATAGCTTGAACGTGGGTTATTATATGTCGTCCGGTATCATACGCTCCTACAGCTGTATTTGGTCAACTGCGTAGTCAACCCTTGAGTCATACCGAATGGTTATTATCCCTGTGGTTGTGACCTTTGAGCTGTGGTTTATGACCTGAGCAGTCATAAACTGGTATTATCCCCCACGGTAGTCAGTGATTATCAAAACAAGGCACCAAGGCGGGGGAATTATGTAGCCCCCCCCCCCAACTTAGTGACCAAGAGTCATACCTAAAATTCATTGGTAGACATTAACATTGGTAGACCTATTAAACATTGATAGACGCGTTCAATTCAACTCTTGTAACAATGCATTTCGTGTACTCTGATCCAAACTAAATTAGCAGCCTGACCTATACCCAGTATAAGCCAATATTCCTCGATACTACCTAAGTAAAATTTGACTGATATTACATAATAACTTTAGTAATCATTCAAAAAATCCCCAATGACTCAGCGAATGAAGAAATAGCTTAGCCTACTCGGCCACGGCGACCCTTGCTTACTGAAACCATGTTATACGGCTTAACTAAACCATGCCGGACGACTCAACCAAACCATGTGTGACAGCTCTGTCTAAACCCTGTGTGACAGCTCTGTCTAAACCATGTGTGACAGCTCTGTCTAAACCCTGTGTGACAGCTCTGTCTAAACCCTGTCTGACGGCTCTGTCTAAACCCTGTGTGACAGCTCTGTCTAAACCATGTGTGACAGCTCTGTCTAAACCCTGTGTGACAGCTCTGTCTAAACCATGTGTGACAGCTCTGTCTAAACCCTGTGTGACAGCTCTGTCTAAACCCTGTGTGACAGCTCTGTCTAAACCCTGTGTGACAGCTCTGTCTAAACCCTGTGTGACAGCTGTCTAAACCCTGTGTGACAGCTCTCTCTAAACCCTGTGTGACAGCTCTGTCTAAACCATGTGTGACAGCTCTGTCTAAACCATGTGTGACAGCTGTGTCTAAACCATGTCAGACGGTTCTACCCAAAACGTATGACGGACACACATCAGAAAATAATGGAAATGGTGTCACGGTCCGCCCTGAACCATTATAAAGTCGTTTACAGAAAGAGCGGCAGAGAAAGGCAGCAGAGTGAGGTGAAGGGCGAGAGGTTCACGAGCTGAAAATTGTATTTAATGCCATTTAGATAAAGTATTATGGATGATAACCTCTGGTTAACAATAGGTTGAGCAAACTGGCACTTAAATGCCTGCTTTGAATGGCTTTAGCTTAATGTTAAGCTCAGTGAAATAGTCTGGCTTTGCTAAAACAGCTTTTATTGTTATGTTGTGGGTTCGATATCTGCCCTACAAGGGGTAAAGTGCCTGGTGATGTTCAGTCTGCACACAATTGGGAATAAGTTGTATAACCAATTTTATACAGTTTAAACAATTTAAAAATAATTTAAGATTGTACTTGTGATAAGTGTTGTCATTACCACACGAGAAGTGTGCAGCTGTGTTGTGTTGGACGTGGCTGTGAGGAACCAGGTGGTGGTGCTGCAGACGAACGCAAGTCGCAGCCTACACAACACGGTTCACTGACGGATTTTAAAACACGAGAACTTACCAAACCTAACTCAACCTAACTCAACTCAACTTAGCCTAACCCAGTCTAACCTAGCCTAACACAACCTAAACAAATCCAACCTAACCTACCTTAACCCATCCTAATATAGCCAAGCCTAAACAAGTCAAACCTAACCTAGCCTAACCTAACGTAAAATTTACGTAAGTTAACGAAACCTAACCGTCCCTACGATAGCCTAAGCTAATGTATCCAAACCGAACGGTTTTGACCATCAGAAAACGGATGTTGTCGAAACGTCTTGTGGATAGACCTTGATCATATTCCTAGACCTGTCTTAAGGAGGAGAGATATAACTCAGTACCTCCAGTGCCGAGAGGCAGGATAACGAGAGGCTTTCACTACCAAACCAGTCACAGACCAGTCACAGGTTATAAGCATCACCAGAGGGGTAACGTGCATATCGTAAGATAATATTTCCAAGTGCTTCACACTGAAAACAAACGTGAAAATGCAGGGGATGAGTCACAATAACGTGGCTAAAGTAGATCATATCACTTTTTCACTTTCAAACGTGAAAAATTTAATTAACAAAAACTTGCCTTCTTCTCTTGCGCATCCGGCGGCGGGACCGTCTAGGCGGTCTACGTACTCTACTTCGGTTTCTTCCGCTTTCACGGTGGTTCCTATATAGAAGGGGTGACGCCGAGGAAAATAAAGACTCGCGTCCCTACCAAAACAAAAAAAGACCACTATCTGGCGGAGGAGGTGGTTTACCTTGCCCCTCTTTGTTATGCGACTTCTGTCGACCACCTCCGGGAGCCGCCGTTTTCGTTTCTGCCGTTTTTGATTTAGTGATTAAAGAGTTTATGCGGCCCCGGAAGCAGGGGAATCGTTCCCCTACTGACATGGAGTATTTGATATGGGAGGCCTATAAGCACAAATATCCTCTGTATAAGTTTCCTGAGAAATATTCGCCTCCCGTTGAGGTTTGTTCTCCTGTCCAGTAATTTATTTTGTTTGCTATGTGTTGTGAGGTTGTATCTAGTTGTGTACTTGGATGTGCATGGGGTGCGGTTGTGTGTGTGTGGGGGGGGGGGGGGAGCGAGTTTTTGTTCCCGGTTCCTGCATGTTCCGATGCGCGCTTGTTTGTTGAGTGTTTGTGTGGCCCTGCCACACAACACACAAGGACCACACAACACACAAGGGCCACACAACACACAAGGGCCACACAACACACAAGGACCACACAACACACAAGGGCCACACAACACACAAGGGCCACACAACACACAAGGGTAACACAACACACAAGGGTAACACAACACACAAGGGCCACACAACACACAAGGGCCACACAACACACAAGGGCCACACAACACACAAGGGTAACACAACACACAAGGGCCACATAACACACTGTGGCCACACAACACAACAAGGGCCACACAACACAACAAGGGCCACACAACACAAGGGCCACACAACACACGAGGGCCACACAACACACGAGGGCCACATAACACACGAGGGCCACACAACACACGAGGGCCACATAACACACGAGGGCCACATAACACACGAGGGCCACACAACACACGAGGGCCCTGCCTGTTTTTGTTCCTATTATCATGCATTGCAGATGTACAGTTGCAGAGTGCTCCTGGCAGTATGGGTTCGAGTCACTTCTGGGGTGTGAGATATATATATATATATATATATATATATATATATATATATATATATATATATATATATATATATATATATATATATATATATATATATATATATATATATATATATATATATATATATATATATTGTGATTTTATTGGATGAACCATAGATTGGTGGGGGGGAGGAGGTTGTATTGTGGGACAGTTGCTTAATTTAGAAACTGTACTTGTGGTCGATCTCGAACCCATTGTTGATGTGACGACTTATATTGAATTTTGTAACTAGCTCATCAAGATTGTAACTTGCTTAGCTAAATGAATTGTGGGGTTCAGTCCCTGAGCCCATTATGTGCCTCTGTAACCCTTTCCACTACCACCCACAAGATGGGTATGGGGTGCATAATAAATAACCTAAACTAACTATTGTGTGATAATTATTAATTATTTATATTATTATTATAGTATTTATTATAATAATAATTATATATAATAATATTTTTATATATATTATAATAATAATTGTTGTATTTAATAATTATCACTCTTCCTTCTAATTTTTCTTGAAGGAGGCCGGCCTCCGGTGAAAGAGGGTTGTGACGATCTCTGTCAGGAACCCGTAGGTGCGGGACCGGGACGTCCACCTCCCCGGGGTCGTGCGGCCCAGCTCTGCTTCAGGAGGCTGGGGTCGTTCATACCCTTGCTGGGGGTGGTTCTTCTCCGGCCCCGACCACGGCGGTCTCCGGGTTTGGAGTCCCTGTGCCTTTTTTTTCACCAACTTCGAGGTCTTCCCCGGAACTCACAGTTCCTGCGACGGCGCTGGAACCAATCGCATTGGCGTTTGCCTTTCCATTGGAGACTTTCAGCGCCGAGGAGAGGGGGGACCTGCTGCCTGGGTAACAGCTTCTCCGTATTAACCTTCCTTGGCTTTATGCCCTCGTGAGGCCTCTCCAGACCAACAACCAGAGCGCAACACCATAGTCTTCTGAGACTGATGGATGCCTACTACTACTATATATTGTACCTAATAGCCAGAATGCACTACTTAGTCTACTATGCAAACCCTGGTTTGTCTAATAAGCAGAGGTTTTCTTAAAGATCTTATGAAATAATATAGCTTTCCATTATATTTTATATGATTAAACGTATTTTTAATTTGAAACTAACATAGATATACGACCAAAATTACCTAACCTATCATAACCTAAATTAACATAACTAAGAAATATTTCATGTTCTTTATTAATATGATATAGTAATATTATATTAAGAATATAATATATTATATTAAGAACTATATTATCTTAATGTAATATAGTAATATTATATTAAGAACATAAGAAATGTTCTTATTAGGTTAATCAAACATAAGTCAGTAATTCGTGTACTAAATATTATATAATATTATTTGGAAAATAACAATTTGGAAAGAAATATTTGAAAATAACGAAAATCATTCTGCATTTTAGGCCAAGTAGTGCGGTGCGACATATATATATATTTTCTAAGGAAGGGTGGAGAGAAGAAGTTCTATAGACTCAGACAGCCACCTTTCCCCGATATATTTGAAAAGGGCCATTGATGCCGACTCCTTTTTAATGGGAGTAGAGGAGATAGACCTCGAAGTTCCCACTCTGGGCACATAGCCAACATTACTCACCCTTCAACGCTGGATGAGACTAGGTCCAAGCGTCTGGCCCCCCCCACCCCTGAGCAGAAAAAAACATTCTCTCTTAAATACATATATTTATTTAATTCAACATAATTGATTTGACTCAAAATGTGATATATCTCTTGTGCGACACCACAGGGTTGTTCAACAACGTGGCTACGTATCTTAACAGCAGACGGTACAGGTCCCTCAACGTCGCCCTCCTCAATGTTATATGGAAGATTGTCTCTGGTGGATGATGATTCTAGTGGATGATGTGTCTGGCGAGTGATGATTTTGGTGGGTGATGTGTCTGGTGGATGATGTGTCTGGTTGGTGATGAGTCTGGTGGATGATGTGTCTGGTGGATGATGATTTTTGGTGGGTGATGTGTCTGGTGGATGATGTGTGGTGAGTGATGTTTCTGGTGGGTGATGAGTCTGGTGGATGATGTGTCTGGTGGGTGATGATTCTGGTGGATGATGTGTCTGGTGAGTAATGATTCTGGAGGGTGATGAGTCTGGTGGATGATGTGTCTGGTAGGTGATGATTCTGGTGGATGGTGTGTCTGGTGAGTAATGATTCTGGAGGGTGATGATACTGGTGGATCATGTGTCTGGTGGGTGATGATTCTGGTGGATGATGTGTCTGATGGGTGATGATTCTGGTGGATAATGTGTCTGGTGGGTGATGATACTGGTGGGTGATGATTCTGGTGGATCATGTGTCTGATGGGTGATGATTCTGGTGGATAATGTGTCTGGTGGGTGATGATTCTGGTGGATGATGTGTCTGATGGGTGATGATTCTGGTGGATGATGTGTCTGGTGGATCATGTGTCTGGTGGGTGATGATTCTGGTGAATGATGTGTCTGATGGGTGATGATTTTGGTGGATAATGTGTCTGGTGGGTGATGATACTGGTGGATCATGTGTCTGGTGGATGATGTGTCTGATGGGTGATGATTCTGGTGGATGATGTGTCTGGTGGGTGATGTGTCTGGTGGGTGATGATACTGGTGGATCATGTGTGATTCTGGTGGGTGATGATTCTGGTGGATGATGTGTCTGGTGGGTGATGATTCTGATGGATAATGTGTCTGGTGAATGATGACTCCGGTGGATGATGTGTCTGGTGGGTGATGATTCTGGTGGGTGATGTGTCTGATGGGTGATGATTCTGGTGGATGATGTGTCTGGTGGGTGATGTGTCTGGTGGGTGATGATACTGGTGGATCATGTGTCTGGTGGGTGATGATTCTGGTGAGTGATGATTCTGGTGGATGATGTGTCTGATGGGTGATGATTCTGGTGGATGATGTGTCTGGTGGATGATGTCTGGCAGGTGATATGTCTGGTGGGTGATGTCTCCGTTGGGGAAATGTCTTCACTTCATAATTCCTTTTTGTTTTCCTTACTCCTTTCAAACATGTTAAAATCATTTAAAATCATTATGTCATCTTACATCCAGTTAGGGAGTAATCCACCGCAAGTCTATAATCTTATGGGCCATCAAATCATCAAGACCAGACAACAGGAAGTAATTATTCGAGAATAGGAAACTTATTGATAGTTAAACACTTGAATACAACCCATTAAGAACAATGCAAATGTAAAAAAATGCACAATTAAAGTGCATTCGCGATGGCAGTTCTTGGAAGACTGTCGGGCGAAGGTCGACAATGAAGTATGTGGCTAGGCACATACTTCAAGTCCCTCCATACTTCATACTTCATTCCAGTCCCTACTTTAAGTCGTAAAATATGCTCGCCATCTTTCTCTGTCAACATCCTTCACCTTAACGTAATTCTTGTTAAACCTTTAGTTTATCAGGTTTCTTACTAAGTTTACCGAAAAAAAAAAATATATATAAAAATATATATAATATATTTCATGTAATTAGTGCAGAAAAATAATATAAATTAATTAAGTCAATTTACCGAATCAATACAAGCAAGCTTTAATGTCGAAGAACGAACAGAGAATCTCAGAGTTTTGAGGTTTCATAAGTAATAACAAACACACATACTCTCATAAGTAATGACAAACATACACCCACTTTCATAAGTAATGACAACATACACATACTTTCATAAGTAATGACAACATACAAATACTTTCATAAGTAATGACAAATAAAAGATAATCTTAAAGCTTTGTGGTTTCGTCAAAAGCCTCATTGGTGTAACAATGAGGGTCTTGACCACGTTGATCTCTGGGTTCAACGAGGACTCGCAGATCATGGTCTCCCAGTCGGACTGTGAAGCCAGCTTCAGAGACACTATTGTTGGAGTTCAAGTGGTTAGCTTCGTGGTTGTTGAGGGACACGACGGGCGAGAGGTGGGATGGGACTGGTCCTGCACGACTCCAGTATACAAGGTGTCCAGGGACTGGAGCTGGGTCCTGGGAATTAGTCAAACCAAATTCTTCTGGGGCAGACATGTTGGGTGGAAGATCTGGAAAATAATGGATTATATGAATAGTGGAAAATGTTGATAACAAAACTGTATGAATTTCTATGATGCATTTCATTAATATCAAATAAATAAACATCACACACAAAACTTTAAAAGCAACTTAGTTGACAACTTACTTGAATTCCTCTTGTTCTCCTGAGTGTTTACGGATCCATCGTACTGGCTCTCCAGCCAAGCGTCAGCTGGGTAGGCTGGCTCCCCGTGCTTCAAGATGTCCATTCCTGGCGTATAGATATTGTTAGAGATATAGAACATATACAATGTATAATGAATGCGTTCATAACACTAAAAATATAACAATTATCAATTATATAATACAAAAGTGAAAACTTTATGTATTATCTTCACTTGCCTGCAATTTCCATTTCTGGAGGCACCCTCAAGAGGCCGAGCAGCCTGAGGGAACCAAACATAACTAAACAGAGACCACCAGACCAGGCCACTATGGCCAGCGCCCCCACTATGTTCCAGGCGAGGACCTCCGCGCTGCCCCCGTACACAATGCCACCATCCTGGAAGAGGGCTACAGCAACCAGCCCCCACAACCCACCTCCCATGTGTACAGCCACAGCATCAAGTGGGTCGTCAACTGTGGAAGAAATATTTATTAACTTTACATCCACAACCTCAACAGTCCCAATATGCACGTACGCTTCCCAATAATAAAAAATTTTATAAATATTATTATTTAAGTATATGCCATCTACAGAACATAACGTTAAAGTTAAAATATTTCAAACTCAAGTTAGATAAAACTGGCTACTTGTTGCCTTCTTGAGACAAAGTTAAGAAAACTGAGCGGTGAGAGAAGCAGTGACGTACCCTTCAACTTGGGCAGAAGGGTGTGGATGGCGAGGAACACTGATCCACCCACTGTACCAATGACACTGGCACTCCACGGCCTTACAACGTTGCACCCGGCACTGATTGACACCTGTCATGGAAACATGTCCTTAAGCATTGGATAAACAAACTCAGACATATTGCAAGTAACACCATTTTGATAAGAAATTTGTTATGTTATCATAATACTAAGTTAAGTTTAAATCAAACGTCTGTCAATGAAAATTTACAGCGAGCAGAGTCCATCATACTAGCACTAATGGACTCCCGGCCACACAGCGCAGAGCGGTACATACCATGCCAGCGAGAGAACCATTTAGAGCCATTAGGAAGGACCAGGTGGACTCCCTCCCACACAGCACAGAACGGTACACCAAGAGCACAGCGATGCCTCCTGAAGACGCCGAGATCACAGTGTTAAAGACAGCCTTGGCAATGGCTACAGCATCACCCTCGTGGCTGATGGACGCTTGGGACCCTCCGTTGAAGGCCAGGAACCCGAAGAGCAGGATGAAGCCTCCCAAAGCTGCCAGCTGGAAGTTCAAACACAACTTTACACCTCCACCTTGACGTGTAATATTTGTATTAAACATGATAATCCACAAATATTTATATCTTGCTTCATGACTTCAGATAATAATATATTACCACTGTTCTATGAACATACCGGCACAGAGTGTCCACGTATCTCCTTGCCCTTGGGTCCGAAGCGACCAATTCTGGGCCCAAGAATTACAGCCCCAACAAGAGCTGCCACGCCCCCTGTGAGGTGGACGACGCCAGGGCCACCGAAGTCCTGGTAGTGTTGAGTCTTGAGCCAGCCAACGTCTGACCAGGTCCAGTGTGACACCACCGGGTACACCGCAGCTGTACAAACACAAATATTATCATAACTGAGCTGTTACAACACACAAACATGATTAAAACACGGCACACTACAGCTGTACCAACACTGCTGTATTTTATAATGTATCTATTAATTCCGTGGGAAATGTATTATTGTTTGCATTGCCTTTTAAATTTATTGAGAAACACATAAAGTTTAATTATAATGATCAGTGTTAGGCTATTATTGTCTAACAAATTGTCTTTCTCTCAAGATTGCTCTGTTAAAGTTCCTCTCAAATATTATCTAAATTATATAAATAAAGCCAGTGAGTAAAGTTATTTATTCATTGACCACAAAATAGTGTAAAGTATCCTGCTAAATTTGAAACATACTTTACAGAGAGAAAGAGGCTTCACACCCACCTGACAGCACGGTCGTGTAGATGAGATAAGCATTGAAGGCACACCGCTCAGCCATCGACCCCGAGATGATGGTGGAGGCTGTGGTGGCGATGACGAACTGGAAGAACCAGAAGGCCAGGTGCTCGTCTGACAGCCCGTACGACGCCCAGTACTCTGTACCAGAGAAGCTGTTCCCGCCTCCAAACGCCAGCGGGAACCCCACCAGCCAGTACGCTATGCCACCAATGACTGGGGAGAGTAACAGGGCAGATGGTTAGTACAGGGTGGGGACGATTGTGGAATTCATATCATTATTACTACGTGAGGCTTGGTGGGAGGAAGTCGGTTAATTAAATACAGAGAACAATTTAGTATATAACACCAGCAGATGAAAAAGCAAAAGCAGGAAATTACAGGAATACAAGAGTCGGCAAAGTTATATACATTGAGAGCTTACTTTAGCTATGAGATAGGAATAAAAAAATCATGTGCTGGTTCACCAGACATAAGCCAGATACGATAACAAATAACGAAGGTGTTTGATAACTTACAGACATCGAGCATGTTCTTGAGAAGGATGTTGGTGGTGTTCTTGGACCTTACGGAGCCTGCCTCAAGGAATGCGAACCCGGTCTGCAAGACTGAAATATAAACAAATGTTAGTCAAAAGTACAAATTGCATTCCAAATACATTATTCTAAGCATAATAAAACAAAATCTAACACAGATTATTGTACGTCTATATACAACTATATAAAATACAACTATTTTATTAATATACAAAATGTGAAATAGGTGCCATATATATGTTTAAATACTTGAAAAAAGAGAGAAAACACAGATTTTGGTACTTACTGAATATGAGGATGCCGAACACAATGAGGAAGAGGGTGTCCAGGTCCTTCTGCAGAATGTCCAGTTCCCGGGACATTGGCGTCGGGTTCTCGCCAGACATTAGTAAACTTACATTGTGTCCGGCATCCATATTTGTTGCTGCCAGCGAGACTTCCAGATCTCTCAAATTGTAGCTTAAAAATTATTAGCAAAATAAATTTCCAGACAAAATTAACACGTCGTAAATTCCTGTGGATGTAATGTGGAGCAAGCCAAGCAGCTCCGAGGGTCTCGCCTTCCTGCTGCCGATGATTGATTGATAAAGATTAAGCCACCCAAGAGGTGGCACGGGCATGAATAGCCCGTAAGTGGTACAATTTTTTTTTTCCAGTGTTCTGAGGTTGCATTTAACCATCAATCTGTTATCGTGGGGGAGGATACTGCTTCACAGTCTTTATGAGGGTGTCCAGCTGCTGGACACCTTTGTTGACCAGGAGAGTGGCTGTTTTGATGGCTTCAAGGTGGCCACTACATGATTCAGGAACTCTTAAAGCTCTTCTAAGGTCACTGATTGCTTCACATTCCAGAAGATAGTGAAGTAATGGCTTTTCTGTGACAGTTTGGCAGAAGATGCACTCTCTCTGTCGGGGTTCACCAATCTCCCAATTGCATCTGTAACCTAGACGTAGTCTATATAGCCTAACTGCTATTTCCCTGTGGATTCCTTTTGGGATATTTAACCTTTCTAATTTGGTTGCCTGAAGATACCATGTTGCAGATGGCGAACCTTCAGCTATTCTCTGGTGTAGGTAGGCTTTGTTGAGATGTGAGAGTTTTTTGGTGATGATGTTTTTTATGTTCTCTAGGCTGGGTTGAATTGTTTTATGTATCACTGGATGACGAGTTGCCAATTTAGCAATTTCATCAGCTTTTTCATTTAATGGGATTCCAATATGGGATGGGATCCAGTTTAAAGTTATGTTGAGGCCTTTGCCTTTAGCGACTGCTCCTTGATACAAAATGGTGGTAATTATTTCCACATTATCTTTCCACTGTTTTTGTCCTAGTATTTGAAGTGCAGCTTTTGAGTCTGTGTGTATGATTGCATTTTGAGTGTTTTGTGCAATCACATATGCGAATGCCTGTTGTATGGCGAACAGCTCAGTTTGGGTTGATGATACTAGTCCTCCCAGTCTCCAATATGCCTGAACGCTGGTCGTGCAAAGAGCAGCGCCAGCACTCTCATTTTCTGTGTCCACCGATCCGTCTGTGAAAATGTGGGTGGCTCCTGCTACTGCTATGCTATACATTTGCTCTTCTATTATGCGCCTTAGGATTGTCGGATCATAGGCAGCCTTTTTCATTGGGAGACTTTCTATTACTATTTTGAAAGTAGGCTCTTCCCACGGCGCGGAAGGAGTGTAATTTGGGTGTGGATGATCACCCTCTCTATCAAAAATCATGTTTTTTAAATGTAGTCTGTTTAGGACTTTTCCTGCTCTTGCAACCCAAGAGTTTCCATTGTTTTGGCCTAGTCCAACCACCAAAGCCTGCCGTACTGGGATTGGATCAGAAGAAATAATTATCTTACTGATAATTGTAGCTGTCCTTTGTGATATTCTTTCTTGTAGAGAGGGCAAACCCGTCTCCAGTCTAAGAGTTTCAAGCCTGGTCCACATGGGGGCTCCCAGTGCAGCTCTCATAGCATTGTTTTGGGCAACTTCAAGCTTTTTCCACTGTTGGTGTGATAGATTTGTGAGTGCAGGTGCGGCATAATCGATCACTGATCTGACTGCCTGTATATAGTATGTGCGAAGGACTTGCAGATTGGCTCCTCCAGAAAGGGAGGTTAGCGACCTGAGGATTGCCGTCCGGGCCGCAGTTCGCTCTCTCAAGTATGTGACCTCAGCATTAAAATTCATGTGTGTGTCCAGGATGATTCCTAGATACTGATAGGTGTCGACCCATTCTATTGGTTGACCCTGTACTGTGAGTTGGATGTTGAGCTTCGATATTTTTATGGCCATGGCCTTTGACTTTGAGGGGTTGAGTTTGATCCCAATCTGTTTTGCCTCTTTACTGATGCAGTCTAAGCATCTGGGTGCAAGGCGCGCCGCATCCCTTCCTTTTATGATGATGACAAAGTTGGCCGCGTAGTTTAGCAGCCTGCAGTGATGTGGGAGTTTCAACCTCATTATTCTTTCCATTAAACAGTTGAAGAGAAGAGGGCTAAGAATACCTCCTTGCGGTGTACCATTTTCATGTCTTTTGTACTCAGAGACTGTGCCATGAAGTTTTACTCTTGCTTCTCTGTTTATGAGACAGTTTTTGGTCCAGGAGAGCAGGTTGCCTCTGACCTCTTTGTCAATGAGGCAGCAGAGAATAGCTGGGGCGCTAGCCAGTTCAAAGGCTTTTTCGAGGTCCAGGAATATCAGCATTCCTGGTCTGTCATTCAAGTGGGCTAACAGAGTTGTAATACATTCCACTGTGCCAACCCCTCTTCTATAGGCATACATATCATGGTGCAGTTTAGGCATTTTCCACTCCAGTCTGTTGAGTGCCATTCTGTCAGCCGTCTTGGCTGCACAGCTTTGGAGAGAGATGGGCCTGGGATTAGCTGGATCTTTGGGTTTTGGGATCGGCACTATGTCTGCTCTATTCCAAGCAGAAGGTCTAGTTTGAGAAGTCCAGGCTAAATTAATTAACCTTAGGTATGCAGCGTCTCCCTCTGGGCCGAGGTTTCTAATCATTTTATAGGTTATTTTGTCGGCTCCAGGGGATGTATCCTTGGAGTTTTTCTTAGCCCGATTGAGCTCATCAAGTGTGAAGGGGGCATTAGTGTCAGAGACTTCTACACATGCTGTAAGGATTCTGTGCCACCATTCTTCCTCTAGTCCGGTCTGTACTGCTAATACATCTGGTGGAAGTTGATTGCTGGCTGCTCTCTCTGCAAACCTGGTTGCCAGTACTTCGGCTTCCTGTTGAGGATCTTTGGGGTGTGGAGCTTTAGGTGTTTTATTCCCTTTGGCCCGGTGAATTTGCTGCCACATCTCCCCGAGAGAGGTGTGTTCATTCAGGTGTGAACACCATTCTAGCCACTTTTGTTCTTTTATTTGTCTGGTCTCTCGATGTACATGTTCCTTGACCTCACAAAGTAAGATCCTGTTGCGGTCACTTGGCTGCTTTTTGTATAGCTTTCTTGTTCTATTGAGTCTATGGTTGAGTTCTTTGACACGTTCGCAATAGTACCAATGATCTTTATGGTGTCCGGTGGACTGTTTTTTCAGTGGGATTCAGTGGTTGGCTGCACTTTGAATCGCTTTGACAAATTCTTGTTCTGCCTGATTAATGTCTTCGGGAAGATCATAGTTTCTTTGCCACTCTGAAATGAGGTTTTGAAATCGGTCCCAGTTTGCTAAAGCAAAGTTCCAGGCTTCAGATGGAGGCGGTGGTTGGGTGGGTAGGTCTAACTGAAGATCAATTTGGACCCCATAGTGGTCGCTTGTGAGTGTGGGCTCAACTGACCATGTTGCTGCATCTCTTAGGGAGGCTGAAACGAAGGTTAGGTCTAATCTGCCTCCTTGGATGTGGGTAGGTTCATTCTTGTTTAGGATTTGTATTTCTGGAAGCTGGTCCAGTAGATGTGTAATGTGTATGCCAGCTTCATTTGTTTTGTTCGAGCCCAGTGCCAATCGATGATGGGCATTAAAATCTCCACAAATGATTGTGTTTGTTGTTGTCGCGTGTCCAGATAACACAGAGAGATACATTTCGGCTTGTGGAGACCTGTACACATTGAACACTTCAAGTTTGTCGTGTCTTAGCTCAATGGTGACTCCCATTACCTCTGTCCCTGCTCCACAATTGGGTGGGCTGGTTATGGATTTGGAGATCAGGTCACATTTTACATAGATTGCACATCCCCTGGATTGCCCATTGATCCATGGAAGGAAGAAGCCTCGATAGCCTGAGATTTTAGGTTCTAATCCGGCTCGAAGCAAGCTCTCCTGTAGTATCAGGATGTCTATGCCTTTGGTTGCTGCTATGCTTTGCAAGTGTTGCAATTTAGTGCGCAGTCCTTGCGCATTCCATTGCAGGATCTTTTGAATTCTAGGTTCTTGGAATGTGCTGATAATTCCGTGGTATCCATGGAGTCTGATGAACACGCCATGGAAGTTGCAATTGGGGTATAGGTTCTTAGTGGTCCTGAAATTGCCCCATCAATGTCGCTTTCCGACGACCTGGACTCTATCTGCTTTTTATGGGGGTGACTCTTGTCCTGCTGTCTTGACGGTGTGGATATTACATCTTCGAATTTTTTGAGTTTGTGCTCAATTGTCTTCCGAGTCTCTGTGGTTTGCTTGATTCCATGTGAAGACAGCAGACTTTCGATTAACTCAGTGACCAAAGTTTTGAGCATTGGCCAGAGAGCGTTCAGTTCAGTGGGAGCACTATTTAATGTTGTGCAGGTTGAGGGCCTAGTGGCTTTTAGACCGTTCTCGGTGGTAACTTTGGCACTGGAATTGCTACTCCTATTGGCCCCAGTGTGCTTGCTGGATGAAATGGGAGGCCGACTGCTTTGAACATGAGTCTTGTGTCCTCCATCTTTCTTTTTGTCCTGTACTGTCTTCACACCCTTCACCATGGCCGATGGTGAAGGGCCGTGTGCCCCCTCTTCCTGAATGGGTAGACCCCACGCGGTTTTAGTGGGCATGGGAGCTGGTATTCGTTTTGGTGGGGGTCTCGGCTCCGCTGTTGGCGCGGTGGGGTTCGTTTGAAGCCTTTTGAGCCTTTCAGGGCATTTCAAGTTCCAGGCATGATGTGCCTTGGAACAATTTGGGCATTTTGCCTGAACAGGGTGGTTTGCCTTGAATTTATCAATACATGTTTTTGTATCATGGGGCTGGCTGCAGACTCCGCACCTCACTGGGCGTTGGCAGCCATCTTTGTGATGCCCAAATCTCTGACATCTAAAGCATCTTAGGGGTTCTGGGGTGTAAGGCCTGTGTTGGAACACCCCCCAGATTCCAAGGTCATTCCTGCTGCCAGGGCCTGCAACCTAATATCTAATTTCAGCGACCCTCTGGAGTATATATAGGTGAGCAACCTAGTTGCCGATTGGTACTTTTTGCAGATACGTCACTCTTCCGGGTAATTTGGGATATCGATATTTATGGCAGGTGGCTGCAAGTAATGAATACCCCAATGGTGAACATTCCAGTTGTAAAGTATGTGAACAAGAGTTGGGACATACTCTCCAACACTAATTTGTGATTGCCCTGTTATCAGTGATTTCAGACCAAATGGTATGAGGTACTCTGATATTTGTAATTATTTCATATACTAAGAAGTGTATGAAGTTGAAGATATTCTTGTGCTGTACCCAGATTTTGCTAGTGGAGGCTAATAGATACCTTACTTTTCATGCTCTCTCCTGATTCCATGTATGACTAGCTGTCCTGTGAGGTGGGGATGTTGGATGAGGGTGTAGCTGGTTTTTTATCTACACTGTGTGGTAGATCAAAAGGGGCTTCTACAGAATAGGGTAGAAGCACATTGTTGTGTATACCTAAGCTTGTTAAAAAGACATTATTTGAGAGAAATTTGATAGAAACTGGTAAAAATAAATATAATATAATATTTCCATGATCAGTGCTTAGCTCTTATAAAAATCATAACGTTAATATTTAGTCAAAGTTAATTTATTTTTGTACTGATGTAGGTATTTTCTCCCCTGATTCCGTGTATGATTAACCTTCCTGTGAGATGGGAATATTAGATGAACTTATAGCTAGTTTTTAATCTACAATGTATAATCTTTCATATATAATAGGGTAACAGCACATTGCTGTGTATACCTAAGCTTGTTAATAAAAAAGGGTAATTTGGCAAGATGTTTAACAAAAAAGTTTGTTTCCCGACCCGCCGAGTAATAGTTCGACGCTTGATCCATGTTCCATATTTTAATATCCTAAATATTTAGATACTTTGCATATTTTCTATAATTTTCTCGTTCATATCTAAACAATTAAACTTCCGACATTTATCTTCCTACTTATGACCTTTATTAAGGAATTAGTCACAAGGAGATGGTTTATTGACAATTATTTTAAATCCTACTGAAGTCATAGCTATGATACAAGAGTCGCGCTCAGTGATAGTCAACCTCGTAAATCTGTTGATGTGAAATACTGAGGGTGTGCAAAATACACCTTCATAGTATAATAAGTATATATTAGGTATTTTTCGAATTATCTTCTTATCATGCTAGTTTTGTGTTGCATATGTTCTGTCAATACGCATCTCTTCACCCTAATTCGAAGCTAGAAGATATTTCTGTGGTTGTACATCTGCTCACTGCAGCCGCAACTGTAATAAATGTTATAGGAAAGTGAAGGAAAGACCTAATACATATGTAAGCTTTATAATACTAAATTCTCGGATGAAAGAATTCATCATAGAATTCATCCGAATGTACCTTCCTTCATGAAGGTGGTAAACTGTGGACCACTGTGTCGCACAGTCCACCAGACTGTGCGACACAGTGGTTGCCAGGATCAGGTTGAGTTACCATTACCTGTGGCAGGTGGCTGCAGGTGACAGATCTCCCAATCCTGAGCACTCCAGGTGCAAACTCAGTGAGCAGGAACTGCGGCATGATCTCCCACATTACATCACCGAATGCCCAGTTATTAGACCTTTCAGACCAGTTGGCATGAAGTACCTGGAGCTTTGCAATTACTATATTCACTCTCGTGTTCTTGAAGATATCCTCACAGTGTACCCAAAATTTGCCAGTTCAGGCTACTAAACATATGGCCCTGTATGACTAACCATCCTGCGAGATGGGGACCTTTAGTATCACTGCTGCCTTATTCACTCTTGTGTTGATGATGATATCCTCATAACGAACCCAGAGTCCGCCAGTGCAAACTATTTATCACGTGCTTCTGTACGACTATCCATCCTGTGTGATGGGGATTTTTTGCATCACGTAGCTAGCTTTTGGTCATACTGTACTCCCCTTCATATAGTCTAGGGTAGCTGCACAAATGCAGATGTACCTAATATATTAATACTGACTGACATAGGCAGAACATTGTTTACATTACCTTCATAAAGAAAATAGGCTAAATCCGAAATTTTGGTATTAAAGCACTTACACATGTATTGGGTCTTTCTTTCACCTAAATTCAACCACTAAGGCATTGTACTAAGTTTCTCCAAATTTTATATTACTATTAAATTAAACTTCTAAATCTAAATCTAGATAATACAGTATATGTTTATAATGATCACGTCTTATGTTATCACCATACTCTCTCTTATTTAAACAATGTTCAGAAATGTTGTTTAAACTAACTCAAGTATAAACATATAGCAATTTACGAATAAATTTGTTGACTCCATTAAAAACATGTTTAACCTGAAACAGAATATCGTGTGCAATTATGACTGGAGTTGTACTGAAGGAGTTTCACTGGAACTCTCTGTTTCAATATTATATTTAACAGGGCTTGTCTTAGGACTCCTCCTTGAGGTATGGTGAGTTTACACAGCTTAGCATGAGGAAAAATAAAGGAAACTGTAGAAGGCATATTAGGCTATACGGGGGTACCTCTTATTTATATACATCCAAACTCATTCATTTTTTAAACAATCTACATTGATTTCCTGCACTATATTCTAATCATCAGTAAACTGGTAAATGTTGCTATTCAATTTAGTGTCTAAGTCATTCATTCAAGTTCAAGTAAGTTTATTGAGAAAACGAAAATCTCAAAAAGGATAGAGTAGCTTAGGCTATTTCTACCCTAGTCTACATAAGGTCCCTCAAGGGCTCACAAACCCATACAGTACACAATTATTAATCATACTTTATATTTCCAATGGTAATCACATGGCATACTGTGAGATCTCTTATTTATTATGCTGCCCATATGTCTTGATATCTGTACTGTTTTGCAGACTAAACAAGTTGGAGAAGGTTCAAAATGAAATCATGCGAATAATCCCAAGAAGATTCTCGTGGTCCAAGAACTACTATTACTGAGATAATAATGATATAATTGAACTTACAGAGTACTGAGGATAGAATTTCAGAGACAAATGAAGCTTCGTAAATCATTCATATCTATACAGCAAGAGTATGGGGTGAAGGGGGGTGAAAGGGATGGCATAGTGTGAGATGGGAGGGAGGTTTGAATGAGCATTTGAATGGGGACAGGGAGGGTTCAGGGTAAGGGGGGGTTTCTATGGGGTCGAAGATGGGGGTATTGTCCTCTCCTCTGGGGTTGCTGGGGTGCTGGTTGGGAGTTCCCCACTCTCATATGGGGCTGTTGAGTTGTGGGGCAGGAATCCTTGGTTCACTCCGCTCACGCTGCACGTTCTCCTTACTTCTGCTGCCTTTACTCTCCCTTCCCTCATCATGTCCCTCTGGAGGAATATTTTCCTGTAACTTCTCACATGGTACAGGTGGCTCATTTTGTTAGTATCCATCAATGGTCCATGTTCGTGTTCTACCTTTGCTAAATAGTCTCTCCTTGTTTGTCCTTTCTATTCTTAGTATTCTTATGCGGGGATTGTCTCTCCTGTTTCTTCTCTCTTTGAGTAGCGTGCAGCTGAACACCCGTAGTCTCTCCTCGACGCTCATACCTCTCAGTTCAGGGACCAGTGAGTTGGCTTGCCTCTAAATATTCTCGAACTTCGTTATATGTTTAATGAGATAAGGACTCGATATTGTTGCCTCATATTCCAGCAATAGTTTTACATACCCGAAATTCAAGATCTGAACGTCTCATAGTTCAGATTCTATATGGCAGTTCTTATATAACCTATTTATTAGGTTTTGGTGACAGGTTGGGGGTCATGTCAACTCGACAGTGAAAGTGATTTCACTGTCAGATTTCAATACGGAGTAATTGTAATCTTACTTTGTAATTGAACAAGTAATTTGTTATGGGGGCAGTGGTTGTACTGAGAAGGGCCAATAGCTAGAGTCAAGATGTATCTAGAATAGTGGGATAGATAGGCCCGCCCCAAGGAAAAAGGTTCCTAGTAATGATTCTATGTTTTAAATTACAGGTCTATAGACTATTAGCAAATCATCTACACCACTTCAACAGGATGAATGGATACTTCTCAAAATCTAGCTTATTTATTAAACCCTCTAATAACCCCTTATATACATTAATACAATAAATCCCTTTACCACTCTTCCTTACGTTAATCACCTTGGACCACATAGACAGGATGCAAGGTTTACAATTGCAACTTGGGTAAAGACTACTTGGAGAAGGACAATACTAAAGGCTCTAAGTAGCCTGGTAAAACTTGATCACACATGGTTTCACTAAAATAACCTAGAGTAATCTTAGGGATATAAACACTAGCTTAGGCTACACAAGAACTAATTACACACTTTGCCAGAGCCCGGTAACACAGTATAATGTAATTATCTTGTAGAACTGAGAATCAAGATAAGGTAAGGGGAGAGAGAGAAGGAAGAGGAGTACAGAGACTACGAGAGAGAGAGTGTGAACACCACAACAGCCAGAACCAGTTAGGAGGAGAGCAGCCTCCTCCGCTCTCTTAAATATGTTGCCGGGAAGGGTGCCTAGCTGATCGTACAGCTATAAACATTACAAATTTTCACCGACATTCATTACTAGTTACTTTAACAGTTCTAAGAATAGCTGACAACTAGTTCAATATTATATTTAATAATCAACAAGCTCAGAGTCTAAATGCTCTGTGAGAACAAGATTCATCTTACGTCTGGCAAGGTAGACGGAACCGAGGTATGAGAAGCTCTGCGTATAAACGTTATTGTTAATAATCTATCCTTCTCACAAGACTATTTGGAACTCAATTTGACCTCTAGTCTCCAACTAAGAACCCAGGGTCGTAACATAATTGTAGAGGTCTTGAGTAATATGTGGTCTGTGGTGACAGGTCCTTCAGGGCCAGATGGTAGAGGTTTGAAGTAATATTAGTGTTGTGGACGGGTCCTCCAGGGCCAGATAGTAGAGGTCTGGAGTAATATTAGTGCTGTGGACGGGTCCTTCAGGGCCAGATAGTAGAGGTCTGGAGTAAAATTAGTGCTGTGGACGGGTCATTCAGGGTCAGATGGTAGAGGTCTGGAGTAATATTAGTGCTGTGGACGGGTCCTTCAGGGCCAGATGGTAGAGGTCTGGAGTAATATTAGTGCTGTGGACGGGTCCTTCAGGGCCAGATGGTAGAGGTCTGGAGTAATATTAGTGCTGTGGACGGGTCCTTCAGGGCCAGATGGTAGAGGTCTGGAGTAATATTAGTGCTGTGGACGGGTCCTTCAGGGCCAGATGGTAGAGGTCTGGAGTAATATTAGTGGTGTGGACAGGTCCTTCAGGGCCAGATGGTAAAGGTCTGGATAAATAATAGTTCGAGCTACTTTACATCTGAAGACAAAACGGTGTGGTCCAGACGCTCGTAGAGACATCCAGAGATTCGGGGGTGATCCAGACAGTCGGGGGTCATCCAGACAGTCGGGGGGTCATCCAGACAGTCGGGGGTCATCCAGACAGTCGGGGGGTCATCCAGAAAGTAGGGGGGTCATCCAGACAGTCGGGGGCCATCTAGACAGTCGGGGGTCATCCAGACAGTCGGGGGTCATCCAGACAGTCGGGAGTCATCCAAACAGTTGGGGGTCGTGCAGACAGTCGGGGGTCATCCAGACAGTCGGGGGGTCATCCAGACAGTCGGGAGTCATCCAGACAGTCAGGGGTCGTCCAGACGGTCGGGGGTCATCCAGACAGTCGTAGGGTCGTCCAGACGGTCGTGGGGACATGCAGACAGTCGGGGGTCATCCAAACAGTCGGGGGTCATCCAGAAAGTCGGGGGTCATCCATACAGTCCTAGGGTCATCCAGACAGTCGGGGGGTCGTCCAGACAGTCGGGGGGTCATCCAGACAGTCGGGGGTCGTCCAGACAGTCGGGGGTCATCCAGACAGTCGGGGGGTCATCCAGACAGTCGGGAGTTATCCAGACAGTCGGGGGTCGTCCAGACAGTCGGGGGTCATCCAGACAGTCATATAGTCGTCCAGACGGTCGTGGGGACATGCAGACAGTCGGGGGTCATCCAGACAGACGTGGGTCATCCAGACAGTCATATGGTCGTCCAGACGGTCGTGGGGACATGCAGACAGTCGGGGGTCATCCAGACACTCGGGGGTCATCCAGACAGTCAAATGGTCGTCCAGACAGTCGTGGGTCATCCAGACAGTCGGGAGTCATCAAGACAGTCGGGGTTCGTCCAGACAGTCAGGGTTCGTCCAGACAATCGTAGGGTCGTCCAGACGGTCGTAGGGACATCCAAACAGTCGTGGGTCATCCAGACAGTCGGGAGTCATACAGACAGTCGGGGGTCATCCAGACAGTCGGGAGTCATCCAGACAGTCGGGGTTCGTCCAGACAGTCAGGGTTCGTCCAGACAGTCGTAGGGTCGTCCAGACGGTCGTGGGGACATCCAGACAGTCGTGGGACATCCAGACAGTCGGGATTCATACAGACAGTCGGGGGTCATCCAGACAGTCGGGGGTCGTCAAGATAGTCAGGGGTCGTCCAGACAGACGGAGGGTCATCCAGACAGTCGGGGTCATCCAGACAGTCGGGGGTCATCCAGACAGTCGGGGGTCATCCAGACAGTCGGGGGGTCATCCAGACAGTCGGGAGTCATTCAGACAGTCGGGGGTCGTCCAGACAGTCGGGGGTCATCCAGAGTCATATGGTCGTCCAGACGGTCGTGGGGACATCCAGAAAGTCGGGGGTCATCCAGACAGTCGGGGGTCATCCAGACAGTCGTAGGGTCGTCCAGACGGTCGTGGGGACATCCAGACAGTCGTGGGTCATCCAGACAGTCGGGAGTCATCCAGATAGTCGGGGGCCATCCAGACAGTCGGGACTCATCCAGACAGTCGGGGGTCGTCCAGGCAGTCGGGGGTCGTCCAGACAGTCGGGGGGTCATCCAGACAGTCGGGAGTCATCCAGACAGTCGGGGGTCGTCCAGACAGTCGGGGTCATCCAGACAATAGTAAGGTCGTCCGGACGGTCGTGGAAACATGCAGACAATCGGGGGTGATCCAGGAGATCGGGGGTCGTCCAGACAGTCGGGGGGTCATCCAGAAAGTCGGGAGTCATCCAGACAGTCGGGGGTCATCCAGACAGTCGGGGGGTCATCCAGACAGTCGGGGGTCATCCAGAAAGTCGGGGGTCATCCATACAGTCGTAGGGTCATCCAGACAGTCGGGGGGTCGTCCAGACAGTCGGGGGGTCATCCAGACAGTCGGGGGTCGTCCAGACAGTCGGGGGTCATCCAGACAGTTGGGGGGTCATCCAGACAGTCGGGAGTTATCCAGACAGTCGGGGGTCGTCCAGACAGTCGGGGGGTCATCCAGACAGTCATATAGTCGTCCAGACGGTCGTGGGGACATGCAGACAGTCGGGGGTCATCCAGACAGACGTGGGTCATCCAGACAGTCATATGGTCGTCCAGACGGTCGTGGGGACATGCAGACAGTCGGGGGTCATCCAGACACTCGGGGGTCATCCAGACAGTCAAATGGTCGTCCAGACAGTCGTGGGTCATCCAGACAGTCGGGAGTCATCAAGACAGTCGGGGTTCGTCCAGACAGTCAGGGTTCGTCCAGACAATCGTAGGGTCGTCCAGACGGTCGTGGGGACATCCAAACAGTCGTGGGTCATCCAGACAGTCGGGAGTCATACAGACAGTCGGGGGTCATCCAGACAGTCGGGAGTCATCCAGACAGTCGGGGTTCGTCCAGACAGTCAGGGTTCGTCCAGACAGTCGTAGGGTCGTCCAGACGGTCGTGGGGACATCCAGACAGTCGTGGGACATCCAGACAGTCGGGATTCATACAGACAGTCGGGGGTCATCCAGACAGTCGGGGGTCGTCAAGATAGTCAGGGGTCGTCCAGACAGACGGAGGGTCATCCAGACAGTCGGGGTCATCCAGACAGTCGGGGGTCATCCAGACAGTCGGGGGTCATCCAGACAGTCGGGGGGTCATCCAGACAGTCGGGAGTCATTCAGACAGTCGGGGGTCGTCCAGACAGTCGGGGGTCATCCAGAGTCATATGGTCGTCCAGACGGTCGTGGGGACATCCAGAAAGTCGGGGGTCATCCAGACAGTCGGGGGTCATCCAGACAGTCGTAGGGTCGTCCAGACGGTCGTGGGGACATCCAGACAGTCGTGGGTCATCCAGACAGTCGGGAGTCATCCAGATAGTCGGGGGCCATCCAGACAGTCGGGACTCATCCAGACAGTCGGGGGTCGTCCAGGCAGTCGGGGGTCGTCCAGACAGTCGGGGGGTCATCCAGACAGTCGGGAGTCATCCAGACAGTCGGGGGTCGTCCAGTCAGTCGGGGTCATCCAGACAATAGTAGGGTCGTCCGGACGGTCGTGGAAACATGCAGACAATCGGGGGTGATCCAGGAGATCGGGGGTCGTCCAGACAGTCGGGGGGTCATCCAGAAAGTCGGGAGTCATCCAGACAGTCGGGGGTCATCCAGACAGTCGGGGGGTCATCCAGACAGTCGGGGGTCATCCAGAAAGTCGGGGGTCATCCATACAGTCGTAGGGTCATCCAGACAGTCGGGGGGTCGTCCAGACAGTCGGGGGGTCATCCAGACAGTCGGGGGTCGTCCAGACAGTCGGGGGTCATCCAGACAGTTGGGGGGTCATCCAGACAGTCGGGAGTTATCCAGACAGTCGGGGGTCGTCCAGACAGTCGGGGGTCATCCAGACAGTCATATACTCGTCCAGACGGTCGTGGGGACATGCAGACAGTCGGGGGTCATCCAGACAGACGTGGGTCATCCAGACAGTCATATGGTCGTCCAGACGGTCGTGGGGACATGCAGACAGTCGGGGGTCATCCAGACACTCGGGGGTCATCCAGACAGTCAAATGGTCGTCCAGACAGTCGTGGGTCATCCAGACAGTCGGGAGTCATCAAGACAGTCGGGGTTCGTCCAGACAGTCAGGGTTCGTCCAGACAATCGTAGGGTCGTCCAGACGGTCGTGGGGACATCCAAAAAGTCGTGGGTCATCCAGACAGTCGGGAGTCATACAGACAGTCGGGGGTCATCCAGACAGTCGGAAGTCATCCAGACAGTCGGGGTTCGTCCAGACAGTCAGGGTTCGTCCAGACAGTCGTAGGGTCGTCCAGACGGTCGTGGGGACATCCAGACAGTCGTGGGACATCCAGACAGTCGGGATTCATACAGACAGTCGGGGGTCATCCAGACAGTCGGGGGTCGTCAAGATAGTCAGGGGTCGTCCAGACAGACGGAGGGTCATCCAGACAGTCGGGGTCATCCAGACAGTCGGGGGTCATCCAGACAGTCGGGGGTCATCCAGACAGTCGGGGGGTCATCCAGACAGTCGGGAGTCATTCAGACAGTCGGGGGTCGTCCAGACAGTCGGGGGTCATCCAGAGTCATATGGTCGTCCAGACGGTCGTGGGGACATCCAGAAAGTTGGGGGTCATCCAGACAGTCGGGGGTCATCCAGACAGTCGTAGGGTCGTCCACACGGTCGTGGGGACATCCAGACAGTCGTGGGTCATCCAGACAGTCGGGAGTCATCCAGATAGTCGGGGGCCATCCAGACAGTCGGGACTCATCCAGACAGTCGGGGGTCGTCCAGGCAGTCGGGGGTCATCCAGACAGTCGGGGGTCGTCAAGATAGTCAGGGGATCATCCAGACAGTTGGGGGGTCATCCAGACAGTCGGGAGTCATCCAGACTGTCGGGGGTCGTCCAGACAGTCGGGGTCATCCAGACAATAGTAGGGTCGTCCGGACGGTCGTGGAAACATGCAGACAATCGGGGGTGATCCAGGAGATCGGGGGTCGTCCAGACAGTCGGGGGGTCATCCAGAAAGTCGGGAGTCATCCAGACAGTCGGGGGTCATCCAGACAGTCGGGGGGTCATCCAGACAGTCGGGGGTCATCCAGACAGTCGGGGGGTCATCGAGACAGTCGAGAGTCATCCAGACAATCGGGGGTCATCCAGACAGTCGTAGGATCGTCCAGACGGTCGGGGGTCATCCAAACAGTCGGGGGTCATCCATACAGTCGTAGGATCGTCCAGACGGTCGTTTGGTCATCCAGACAGTCGGGGGGTCATCCAGACAGTCGGGGGTCATCCAAACAGTCGGTGGTCATCCAGACAGTCGGGGGTCATCCATACAGTCGTAGGGTCGTCCAGACGGTCGGGGGGACATCCAGACAGTCGTGGGTCATCTAGACAGTCGGGAGTCATCCAGACAGTCGGGGGTCATCCAGACAGTCGTAGGGTCGTCCAGACGGTCGTGAGGACATCCAGACAGTTGTGGGTCATCCAGACAGTCGGGAGTCATCCAGATAGTCGGGGGTCATCCAGACAGTCGGGAGTCATCCAGATAGTCGGGGGTTATCCAGACAGTCGGGAGTCATCAAGACAGTCGGGGGTCGTCCAGACAGTCGTAGGGTCGTCCAGACGGTCGTGGGGACATCCAGACAGTCGTGGGTCATCCAGACAGTCGGGAGTCATCCAGACAGTCGGGGGTCATCCAGACAGTCGGGGGTCGTCAAGATAGTCAGTGGGTCATCCAGGCAGTCGGGGGGTCATCCAGACAGTCGGGAGTCATCCAGACAGTCGGGGGTCGTCCAGACAGTCGGGAGTCATCCAGACAGTCGGGGGTCGTCCAGACAGACGGTAGTCATCCAGACAGTCGGGAGTCATCCAGACAGTCGGGGTTCGTCCAGACAGTCGGGGGGTCATCCAGACAGTCGGGGTTCGTCCAGACAGTCGGGAGTCATCCAGACAGTCGGGGTTCGTCCAGACAGTCGGGGGTCGTCCGGACCGTCGTGGAAACATGCAGACAGTCGGGGGGTCATCCAGACAGTCGGGAGTCATCCAGACAGTCGGGGGTCGTCCAGACAGTCGGGAGTCATCCAGACAGTCGGGGGTCATCCAGACAGTCGGTAGTCATCCAGACAGTCGGGAGTCATCCAGACAGTCGGGGTTCGTCCAGACAGTCGGGAGTCATCCAGACAGTCGGGGGGTCATCCAGACAGTCGGGAGTCATCCAGACAGTCGGGGTTCGTCCACACAGTCGGGGGTCGTCCGGACCGTCGTGGAAACATGCAGACAGTCGGGGTCATCCAGGAGGTCGGGGGTCGTCCAGACAGTCGGGGGTCATCCAGACAGTCGGGTGTCATCCAGACAGTCGGGAGTCATCCAGACAGTCGGGGGTCATCCAGACAGTCGGGGGGTCATCCAGACAGTCGGGGGTTGTTACGAACCCGGATCCAGCGTCCGAGCCTGGAGCAGTGACAATCACGCCATCTGTGGGTCAGCTCCCGAAACCCCCAGCCAAACGGTCGACGACACCTGGTGAGGACAGCGTGTACTGGCCTCGAGGACCAGTTTCCAGTCTGGTTCCGCACTCAACACCGCCGCTCCTGACCTCTGGTGAGGTGGTGCTCCGACGACAGCGCCATCTATGGACTGGATACGTCAGGTGTTTGCGCCCGAGCCCGTAAGTGAGATGTATTAGTGTCCCGGTTATTGATGACGTGTCTGCTTACAGAGCCGACCTGGGACCACTGTTTTGAAGGTTGAGTCAGTCTACCCGAGGCAGCCAGTCTCCATACTGTGAAGTTTGCTGCAGCTGTTGTGACGTCGTCCCCCCGGAAGAACACTGTGGTGTGTTAGCCTGCCAGTGGAGTGGCAGTGAAAGGATTTACCCGGGACCGACTGTTGGAGACGATCGTCCACTGGGGTATTGAAGACAGGAGGGTGACGTGTGATATCACACGAGACTCCTGTCTAGGGCGTACCCCTTTTATCGTTCGTGGAGTGGCCGTACCAGCCTTGGTGGCTCAGTACCTGCCAGCAGACCTGCTGGACGTGTGGTTGACGGCCTCCACGACGGTGCCCCCAGTGGATCTGTGTTTTGGCTGACCTGTGGCCAGGGTAGGCTCGGCATTCTCAGAAGACACGTCTTGAGGCCACGAAGAAAGCACCGCGGACTCAGCACCTAGCTTCTTGATCAAGAGTCTTCAGCAGAAGACTAGATTGTGCATGATCCCCTTTGTAAAGTGTTAATACCCCTCCCCCTTGTGTACTCCTTTATTTTATATATTTAAATGGTGATGGTACTAATTATAATATTAAGTTCTTAGCTTTCTTTCCATACTCCCTTTAAGTTACTTGCGTCACGGATCGCATCCCTTGAAAGCCTCTACTGGCTTGGGGTCGGATATATATCTTCCTCTAACGACATCAGTGAGAACCCCGTTGCGTCCCGAGAGGGCCGTAACATAATTGGCATCCCCAGCGGGATCCGTCCCCTTGTTAAGTATGTTTGACAGGGGTGGTGAAGTGGCGTAATCCCTGTAAATAATTCCCACTGTGTGCGACGGTTGTGACGTTATACGTCCTGTGCGGTGCTCAAGAGTGACTAAGTGCGATATTGTGCAGTGCGGTGCTCGCTGTGATTAAGCGATTAAGTGCAATATTGACTAGTGCGGTGCTCAGTGATTCAGTGCAATATTGTAGAGCGAAGTGTTCGCTTGGACTCAGTGCAATATTGGGTAGTGTGGTGCCCGAAGTGATTACGTGCAATATTGGCAAGTGCAGTGTTTGGTGCGATAAAGTGCAGTATTGGCGTAGAACAGTGCTTGGTGTGTTAAGTCCTAACGTGTAAGCGGTGTGTTAAGTGCTAAGTGTTCCATCTGTGACAATGGCAGACAAAGCTACCATCGATGATCTGGACGATGTTCAGGCTTTTCTGAACAGAGTGGACTGTCTTGCCAGATTAAAATATCTGAGCAAACCAGAGCTTGTACTAGTGAGCGCCTACCTGGAGATCAAGATCCGTGCCAGTGATTCCCGTGTGGAGATCTTGTCCAAGGTTCACCGGCACCTGAAGGCAGAAGAGAAACAGGAAGGCGGGGCTCCTAGTACAAAGGAAGGTGAGGAACTAGCTTCCACGGAAAAGGAAGATAAGGGCAGCGACGTTGACAGTGATGCAGGTGAGCTTAATATCAGCTTCCTAACTGTCAAGATGCGTGCCTTGGAAATTAATCGAGAAATTGAATGGAAGAAATTAGAATTGGAACGAGAGAGACAAGATAAAGAATTAGAGATGAGACGTTTAGAATTAGAAGAACGGAAGGCAGAAAGAGAAAGAGAAGAGAAACGAGAAAGAGAGAGAGAAGAACGAGAAAGAGAGAGAGAAGAACGAGAAAGAGAGAGAGAAGAACGAGAAAGAGAAGAAAAAGAAAGACAGAGACAACATGAACTAGAAGTTTTACGATTAGGCGCTGGACAGAGACAAACTGGAGTAAGCAGTTTCGATCCGGTAAGAAATATCAAAATGGTCCCCAAATTCAATGAGAGGGAAGTCTCGAAGTTCTTTGCAGCCTTCGAGAAAGTCGCTGCCTCTTTGGAGTGGCCAAGGGAGAATTGGGCCATCATGATACAGTCAGTCTTGACTGGGAAGGCCCAAATTGCCTACTCTACGTTATCCCTTGACGACTCCGGCGATTACGATATGGTGAAGAAAGTGGTGCTCATGGCGTACCAATTGGTACCTGAGGCATATAGGCAAAAGTTTAGAAACCTGAAGAAGACCTCAGAGCACACTTTCACCGAATTCGCCACCATCAAGGAGCGACTTTTTCAAGAATGGTGTGCCTCTCGGAAGGTGGAGACCAAGGAAGACCTCGAGCAGCTGATTCTGCTCGAGGACTTCAAGGATTGTTTGTCTGTAGACCTGAAGACGTACTTAGAGGAACAGCAGGTAGAGACCTTGAGTGCAGCAGCCACCATGGCTGAAGAGTACATCCTGACTCATAGGCCGTCTGCTAAGTACGTCCCAAGGAATTACCAGCGCCGGTTCGACAGACCTCATGAAGAAGAAGAAAGACCCGTCCCACAAAGTGCTAAGAAGACGCCCCCAAGTAGCCCCCGAAGAACAAGTCCTAGCAGTCCGAAACACCGGAGCCCGAGGAGGAATATGGTGTGCTGGACTTGTGGGCAGAAAGGGCACATAGCTGCTAGGTGCCTAGGCAGAAGAGGTGGCAGCGCACGTAGGGAGGTGATGATGATGAGCTGTGTAATACCAACAGCAGGAACCCAGTCGACGACGACGCAGGAAGAACCCAGATTGTTTTCCCCTCACACTTCAGGCGGGTATGTATCGAGTGATCATACTGGTAGATCAGTTGTGGTGCTCAGAGATAGTGGAGCAGCCCAGTCCCTGATCGTGAAGAGCTCGTTACCCGAGGGAGTAAGTGTGGATGGGCGACAAAAGGTTGTCCTAGTTGGGTTTCCTAGGACGCAGTATATCGCCCCCTTAGTGCCAGTACATCTTGACTCGCCTTATTTCAGCGGCACATGTGCGTTGGCAGTAGTCGATACCCTCCCTGTGGCTGGGATTGACGTGGTACTAGCCAACGACTTGGTGACCGATTGGAGCATCAATCTTCCCAAGGTTGTGGACGAGTCTACCAGAACAGCAAGGTCGGAGGTGTCTACAGGCAATGGTAATGTCCAGGTAAAGACAGACCCGGATGTAACTATGTTTAATTTGTCCTCTCGCCTACAGATTGAGAACGTTCTAGCAGTGTCTCCTGATTCTCTCGACAAGGAACATGAGGTTACGATGGCAGAAGAACCTGAGCTAGAAGAGAGGCCTTGTGTGCAGACACCCACGAATACCAACGAGTCTGAAGCGACGGCGGATGTGTGCTTGCGGTATGGCAAGTTACAGCATGTAGTGAACCAGCCAGAGATTCCTCAGACGTCAGAGGTATGTGAGGTGTGTTCAAAAGGTCTAGTGCCCTCTTCGGTCCAAGCCAGGCTTGTGGATGTTGCCGGCTATGGACATAACAAGCTCAGGAAACTTATCCCTCGATTTACCAAATGTTTCCTATCGGTATTTTGTTTGATTCTCGTTTGTGCTCTCAGTGAGGACCGGTGGACGACCCGACGAATGATGGCTCCCATGAACATCGTGAAGAGGTCCCAGGGATTGGAGATTGGTACTGCAAGTGTTGCAGTCGACGAAGGGACCTGGGAGGTAATAGTAGATTCAGGAGGTACAAGAAATGATAATATGAGTGACTGTCTCCGACAGGTTGACACTCCCCGCGTGATAGCTGAGCCTCAATGCAGCGTTATACGGAACGTTGGTCGACCTGACGGTGGCAGAGCGAATGCCATCTGCGACGTGCAAACAGCCCCGTTGAGACTAGGAGTGGACCTAGTAGGGTATGCCGTAAGTATTGACTTACCCACTGTCGCGATCACTCTGAATTATCTGACCCCTGTATTCCAGGTTCCTGTCTCCCTGAAGGACCACCGGATCGGTACTAGAAATACCGTCTGGGATCAGCCATCATCGGTGCCACGACGCAGGGAAGTGTCGAGACGCCCCAGATCGTGTCTACACCGATCCTTCCTTGAGACATGTGAGATGACGCCCCTGATTGACATCGCAGTGGAGACGTGGAAGGTTACGCCAGACAGGACATCGCCTTCAATCTGCAAGTTCCCATTGTGCCGGAATTGCCCAGTAGGACAATTCTGTAGACAAGACAGCCTCGCCATCCCAGATTATAAAGCATGTGTGTCCATTTGGAGCAGTGTCGCCGTACTAATTTGGTTTGTGTTTCTTTTTATAGAACCCCAAACCAAATTCTTTTTGGTGGGGAGGTGTTACGAACCCGGATCCAGCGTCCGAGCCTGGAGCAGTGACAATCACGCCATCTGTGGGTCAGCTCCCGAAACCCCCCGCCAAACGGTCGACGACACCTGGTGAGGACAGCGTGTACTGGCCTCGAGGACCAGTTTCCAGTCTGGTTCCGCACTCAACACCGCCGCTCCTGACCTCTGGTGAGGTGGTGCTCCGACGACAGCGCCATCTATGGACTGGATACGTCAGGTGTTTGCGCCCGAGCCCGTAAGTGAGATGTATTAGTGTCCCGGTTATTGATGACGTGTCTGCTTACAGAGCCGACCTGGGACCACTGTTTTGAAGGTTGAGTCAGTCTACCCGAGGCAGCCAGTCTCCATACTGTGAAGTTTGCTGCAGCTGTTGTGACGTCGTCCCCCCGGAAGAACACTGTGGTGTGTTAGCCTGCCAGTGGAGTGGCAGTGAAAGGATTTACCCGGGACCGACTGTTGGAGACGATCGTCCACTGGGGTATTGAAGACAGGAGGGTGACGTGTGATATCACACGAGACTCCTGTCTAGGGCGTACCCCTTTTATCGTTCGTGGAGTGGCCGTACCAGCCTTGGTGGCTCAGTACCTGCCAGCAGACCTGCTGGACGTGTGGTTGACGGCCTCCACGACGGTGCCCCCAGTGGACCTGTGTTTTGGCTGACCTGTGGCCAGGGTAGGCTCGGCATTCTCAGAAGACACGTCTTGAGGCCACGAAGAAAGCACCGCGGACTCAGCACCTAGCTTCTTGATCAAGAGTCTTCAGCAGAAGACTAGATTGTGCATGATCCCCTTTGTAAAGTGTTAATACCCCTCCCCCTTGTGTACTCCTTTATTTTATATATTTAAATGGTGATGGTACTAATTATAATATTAAGTTCTTAGCTTTCTTTCCATACTCCCTTTAAGTTACTTGCGTCACGGATCGCATCCCTTGAAAGCCTCTACTGGCTTGGGGTCGGATATATATCTTCCTCTAACGACATCAGAGTGAGAACCCCGTTGCGTCCCGAGAGGGCCGTAACAGGGGGTCATCCAGACAGTCGGGAGTCATCCAGACAGTCGGGGGGTCATCCAGACAGTCGGGAGTCATCCAGACAGTCGGGGTTCGTCCAGACAGTCGGGGGTCGTCCGGACCGCCGTGGAAACATGCAGACAGTCGGGGATCATCCAGGAGGTCGGGGGTCGTCCAGACAGTCGGGGGTCATCCAGACAGTCGGGTGTCATCCAGACAGTCGGGAGTCATCCAGACAGTCGGGGGTCATCCAGACAGTCGGGGGTCATCCAGACAGTCGGGGGGGTCATCCAGACCGTCGGGGGTCATCCAGACAGTCGGGGGGTCATCCAGACAGTCGGGGGTCATCCAGACAGTCGGGGGTCATCCATACAGTCGTAGGATCGTCCAGACGGTCGTGGGGACATCCAGACAGTCGTGAGTCATCCAGACAGTCGGGAGTCATCCAGACAGTCGGGAGTCATCCAGACAGTCGGGGTCATCCAGACAGTCGGTAGTCATCCAGACCGTCGGGAGTCATCCAGACAGTCGGGGTTCGTCCAGACAGTCGTAGGGTCGTCCAGACGGTCGGAGGGACATCCAGACAGTCGTGGGTCATCCAGACAGTCGGGAGTCATCCAAACAGTCGGGGGTCATCCAGACAGTCGGGGGTCGTCAAGATAGTCAGGGGTCGTCTAGACAGTCGGGGGGTCATCCAGACAGTCGGGGGTCATCCAGACAGTCGGGGGTCATCCAGACAGTCAGGGGTCATCCAGACAGTCGGGGGGTCATCCAGACAGTCGGGAGTCATCCAGACAGTCGAGGGTCGTCCAGACAGTCGGGGGTCATCCAGACAGTCGGGGGTCATCCAGACAGTCGTAGGGTCGTCCAGACGGTCGTGGGGACATGCAGACAGTCGGGGGTCATCCAGACAGTCGGGGGTCATCCAGACAGTCGGGGGTCATCCATACAGTCGTAGGGTCGTCCAGACGGTTGTGGGAACATCCAGACAGTCGTGGGTCATTCAGGCAGTCGGGAGTCATCCAGATAGTCGGGGGTCATCCAGACAGTCGGGAGTCATCCAGACAGTCGGGGGTCGTCCAGACAGTCGTAGGGTCGTCCAGACGGTCGTGGGGACATCCAGACAGTCGTGGGTCATCCAGACAGTCGGGAGTCATCCAGACAGTCGGGGGTCATCCAGACAGTCGGGGGTCGTCAAGATAGTCAGGGGTCGTCCAGACAGTCGTTGGGTCGTCCAGACAGTCGTGGGGATATCCAGACAGTCGGAGTCATCCAGACAGTCGTGGGGTCGTCCAGACAGTCGGGGGTCGTCCAGACAGTCGTTGGGTCGTCCAGACAGTCGTGGGGACATCCAGACAGTCGGAGTCATCCAGACAGTCGTGGGGTCGTCTAGACAGCCGGGGGTCGTCCAGACAGTCGTTGGGTCATCCCTACAGTCGTGGGGTCGTCCAGACAGTCAGGGGTCGTCCAGACAGTCGTGGGGTCGTCCAGACGAAGATCGGGGGCATCCAGACAGTAGTGTGGATATCCACATAGTCTTGGGGTCGTCCTAACGGTCGTGGAGTCGTCCAGACGGTCTAAGGTCGTCCAGATAGCCGTGGGAGGGTCGTCAAGATGATCGTGGGGTTATTCAGACAGTCGTGGGGACATCCACAAAGTCGATGGTTCAAGTCCTGGGGTCGTTCAGATGGTCGTAGAGTCGTCCAGATGGTCGTGGGGTCGTCTAGACAGCGTGGGGTCGTTCTGGCGGTTGTGGGGTCATCCAGGCAGTCTTGGGGCCGTTCTTGCGGTTGTGGGGTCATCCAGACAGCCTTGGGGTCAACCAGAAAGTCGTGGGGTCATCCACATTGTCGTGGGGTTGTCCAGAAGGTCATGGGGGTTTTCCAGACAATCGTTGAGTCATGCCGACGGCCGTGGGGTCAACCAGACAATCGTGGGGTCATTCAGACAGTCGTGGGGTCATCCACATTGTCGTGGGGTCATCCACAAAGTCGTGGGGTCGTCTAGACGGTCGTGGGGTAGTCCCACTTGTTCGATTGTTTCGTTGTGACTTGTACTCACCTAGTTGTTCTTGCGGGGATTGAGCTGCGGCTCCTTGGTCTCTCCTCTCAACTGTCAATCAACTGGTGTACAGGTTTCCTGAGCCTATTTGGGCTTTTTCATATCTGTTTAAAACTGTGTATGGAGTCAGCCTCCTCCACATCACTTTCTAATGCATTCCATTTACTATATTCTCGGACACTGATAACGTTATTTATAATGTCTCTGTAGCTTATTTGGGTATTCAGCTTCCACCTGTAATTACCTAAGTGTAATTACCTAAGTGTAGTTACAAGATGAGAGCTACGCTCGTGGTGTCCAGTCTCCCCAGCACTGGGGACACTGATAACGTTATTTATAATGTCTCTGTAGCTTATTTGGGTATTCAGCTTCCACCTGTAATTACCTAAGTGTAATTACCTAAGTGTAGTTACAAGATGAGAGCTACGCTCGTGGTGTCCAGTCTCCCCAGCACTCTTTGTCATATCTTTGAAATTGCTGACGGTTTTGGCCTCCACCACCTTCTCACTTAACTTGTTCCAACTGTCTACCACTCTGTTTACAAAAGTGAATTTTCGTATATTTCTCCGGCAGCTTTGTTTCGTTAGTTTAAATCTATGACCTCTTGTTCTTGAAGTTCCGGGTCTCAGGAATTCTTCCCTATCAATTTTATCGATTCCTGTTACTATTTTGAACGTAGTGATCATATCGCCTCTTTTTCTTCTATCTTCAAGTTTTTGCATATTTAATGCATCTAACCTCTCCTCGTAGCTCTTGTCCTTCTGTTCTGGTAGCCACTTAGTGGCATGTCGTTGCACTTTTTCCAGTTTCTTAATGTGCTTCTTAAGATATGGGCACCATATAACCGCTGTATATTCCAGCTTTGGTCTAATAAATGTCGTGAACAATTTCTGTAGTGTTTCCCCATCCATGTATTTAAAAGCAATTCTGAAGATAGAAAGTAGAGCATAGGCTCCTCGCACAATGTTCTTAATGAGGTCCTCAGGTGACAGTTTTCTATCTAGAACCACCCCCTAGATCCCTTTCTTTATCAGAATTCTTTAAAGATTTCTCACATAATTTATAGGATGTGTGGGGTCTATGTTCTCCAATTGCACATTTCATAACATGGCATTTATTCACAGTAAATTACATTTGCCAAGTGTTGATCCATATACTTATTTTGTCCAGATCTTCTTGAAGGGCATGACAATCATCTAGGTTTCTTATCTTCCCTATTATCTTAGCATCATCAGCAAACATGTTCATGTAATTCTGTATTCCCACTGGTTGATCGTTCATGTAGACAATGAACATTACCGGTGCATGAACTAAACCCTGTGGTACTCCACTCGTGACATTCCTCTAATCCGATACCTTGCCTCTGATTCCGGCCCTCATTTTTCTGTCAGTTAGGAAATTTTTCATCCATGTTAGTAGCTTACCAGTCACTTCTCCAATATGTTCCAGTTTCCAGAACAACCTCTTATGTGGAACTCTGTCGAAAGCCTTTTTTAGGTCCAGATAGATGCAGTCAATCCAACCATCTCTTTCCTTTAAAATCTCTGTGGCTCGATCATAAAAACTGAGTAAGTTCGTTACACAGGATCTTCCAGATCGAAAACCATACTGTCTGTCTGATATTATATCGTTTTCCTCCAGGTGTTCTACCCATTTACTTTTTAATTATTTTTTCCAATATTTTGCCTATTACACTTGTCAATGATACAGGTCTATAATTACGGGGGTCTTCCCTGCTTCCACGTTTGTAGATTGGAACTATGTTAGCCATTTTCCACACATCAGCTACAACTCCTATAAACAGGGATGCCTGAAAAATCAGTTGAAGTGGAATGCTGAGCTCAGGTGCACATTCTCTCAGAACCCATGGTGAAACTCCATCTGGACCAACTGCTTTGTTCTTACTTAACTCCTTGAGCATTTTATCCACTTCATCTCTAGACACCTCTATGTGCTCTATGTTGTTCTCTGGAATTCTTATTGTGTCTGGTTCCCTAAAGATTTCATTTTGTACGAACACACTTTGGAACTTTTCATTTAGTGTTTCACACATTTCCTTTTCATTTTCCGTGAATCTATTTCCCCTTTTCAACCTCTGAATATTATCCTTTACCTGCAATTTGTTGTTTATGAATTTATAGAATAGACCTGGTTCTGTTTTACATTTGTCTCCAATCCCTTTTTCAAAATTTCTTTCTGAATCTCTCCTCACTGCCGTGTAGTTGTTTCTCCCATCTTTGTATCGCTTATATGTTTCGGGGTTTGGCCTCTTCCTGTATTGATTCCATTTTTGTGTCTTTTGGTCTCTGGCCCTCTCGCAATTTCTATTTAACCAATCCTGTTTCCTAGTTCTGCATCTCATTTTTGGTATAATTTTTTTATGCCTTTATCAAATATTTCACAAAACTTGGCATACATCTCATTCACCTGTGTCCCCTTGTGTGTATACCACCCATTTCAAATAATCCGTCCTTGTCAATCCTGTCATTTTCATTTTTCCATATTTTTTGTCAACTGCTGCCTTCAATCATGTATTACTTTCCAAAATGGGAATTAAAAGGTATCCTCCTAGTCCCTACCATTTCGGCCAAGAGGATTAAACGGCCACTTCCAGTCATCCCAAAATTTCGTCATCTCAGTGACCCTGCACAGACATTGCTAATGGTCAATGACGTCATCCAGTCGTCATCTTACTTGTACAGGACTGTTTTCTGTTATGGTGTACTTATTCCCATTTTCAATATATGTGTCAAGGGGATTAAAAGGCCGCCTTTCGTCGCACTTTATTTTCGTTACCTCGGTGACCCTGCACAGATATCGTTAATGGTCAATAACGTCAGTCAATCTTCATCTTCCCCGAATAAGTGCGTTTTCTGTTATGGTACATTTATTCTCATTTTCAATATTTATGTCAAGGGGGATTAAAAGGCTGCCTTCTGTCAAGCCTAATGTACAATGACGTCATCCTAATCTTTCCATAATAAGCTCGTTTTCCTTAATTAGGTATTTCCATATTGTTTCCCATTTTCTAAGATCATTTTCTAGCTAAGATTGCATAATGCACATAAGAAATGAGTTCAACCCTGTCACCGAACCAGCATTTACCCAGGTCTTTTCCTTAATCTAAACTTATCCAATTTATATCCATTGTTTCGTGTTCTGTCTCGTGTTAATACTTTTAATACTCTATTAATATCCACTTTGTTATGTACATTCATCCACTTGCACACCTCTATCATGTCATCCCCTAATTCTTCGCCTTTCTAGAGAATTTAAGCTTTGTCAATCTTTCTTCAAGGATCGTTTATCATGCATTGGAAATAAAATGAAAATCCACATCTGCCATTCGTATGAAACAGACCGAGACATGGGAATACTACTGAATTCATGTTGAAGTCTCCAATTACATGCGAATATATGTTATTATATAATTTTTTAAAACAGGCTACACCATCACTCAGATACTTTTATTTACTTCCTCCCTTACTGATAGTCCTGTATACGTCTCATAATCGCTCAAAAACATGCCACCACCCTCTTCTGTAACATATACCCATCTATGCTCACTCAAAATACTCGTTCATTGTACATAGATATAAGAGCTACTTTGTATGTGTAAAATAGGCTTTCTGCAGTTACCTTCAATCTGATGTTCTCATAACCTTAATAAAACGTCATCATCCCCAATGAGGTCTGATCACTAATGGGGTACGATACTTTCAGCCTTCCATGACGTCACAAGCGGTTCCAAGGAGGGTTCCCACCTCTCATTAGCACATTCCCTTAATGTCTTAATAGCTCAACTGTTCTCGGTAAGTGTTATCACAGACTATGCCATGATGCCTTGTATCCACTCATATCTTGGCTCATTGTATCTTTGCACATATAATTTTGATATATAATTCTTCAACTCTACCATACAAACCTAACCTAACCTATAATAAATAAAAGCATTCTATAGTAATTAGATCCGTTCTTTTATCAGCGCATGACGTCACAAAAGCGATTTAGTGAGGGATTAATATTGCCTCACATTAACAAAGATGTGTGACTGGCTTACGGCGACCTGACTTTTTAACTGTGAGTGACGTCATAAGATGCACAATGAGGTCTGGCATCCTACTTATTTATGTAGTATATTAAATGTTATTATTCAAAAAATGGCTAGATTGTCCATCCCCAACCTAACCTAACCTCCTCATCGCAGGTTTAAGAATATACCACATCATCACAGGTTTAAGAATATACCACCTCATCACAGGTTTAAGAATATACATTTCATACGTTTTTATTATTTTTATTGGCAATAAGTGTTTACATTCCAGTCACAATAAAAAATGCAATGGAGACAAGCATAATATTTCAGATGGCAGTCATAGCAAACTCAGTGATTTGAAATTTGCTAGGCAGTTCTATTCCAGCTTCTCTATCATATCAAATCAGGGTAATTCACAGAGAGTAACAGCGGTTATTTTCACTGTAGATTAATTGTACACTATATTCCACAGGTGGTTAGCATACATCTAGCTACTCAGCATTCTAATACTTGTATTCATACGCTAGTCATGTACAACTGTAATCATTCATTATGCAGTGCTAAGTTCAAAACTAATTAACTATCCAAATGTCGTACCGAGATTTAAGCAGAATCGTACGTCTGGCAGCTTAGCGGATTAGTAGCTATGTTCATTGGTTAGTAAACTGTCCTCCCATCCGTCAAATAGTTGCCCAAATGTCGCACCGCAATTCATCCATCTGGCAATACAGCTGCATCCTAGCCAGTATATTTATTGGTTAATCATTTCTGAACCTCAAAAATCCTAATCTTGCTACGCAAATCAGCCAACTTGTTTCCGAACCAACAGTCAAAAATACATACATACATGCCAACACATGCTCCACAACACATACATGCCAACACATGCTCCACAACACATACATGCCAACACATGCTCCACAACACATGCTCCACAACACATACATGCCAACACATGCTCCACAACACATACATGCCAACACATGCTCCACAACACATACATGCATAGAGAATAGGCTGTTTTTTGCCACTATTTGCTCCATTAATCAGATGTAATTTATACCATATTATAAATATTTATACCAAAATAAATGAAATGTATTAAGATTATGATTTCAGTAAACCCCACAGCTCACTCACCCCAAGTAATCTTAAAATTGTGTACTGATTAATTCATATTAATGCATACCAATCAGTAAGGTAACCATATTATTCAACCAAGTCTGAAACATTATTAAATTCCCTATTATATTTTAACACATCGAATATTGTAATTACATGAACAAATACCCACCTACATACTATTCATATGGATAAAGCAGGGTGTATATATCCCATTTAAATAAATATTACTAATTATTAATAAAAAGCTTAGGTTGTGATAAGGCGCACTAAAATATATTAATTTAACATCATTAACACAAAATGCAACACTTGTACCTACACTCAAAATACACAAAGTAAATAACGCGCATTATAAAACACATACACATTTACATTCAATATAGCATTTACACACAAAGCATTTCCACACAAAAATTCAATTTTTTACATAAAATACCACATTTACTTACCAAATATGCCATTTATGCACAAAGTATACTTTTTACACACAAAATATAGCATTTACACACAATATATGCCATTCACACACAAAATATGTTATTTATAGATAAAATGTCATTTACATACAAAATATGTAAGTTGCACACACAAATATACCATTTACACAAATATTGCATATACAATCAAAGTATAACCTTTACACAGAGTATGGTATTTACACAAATATAGCAAATTGATTATAAATTTAGACAATCAAAATGCGCTGTCACTAAATTACTCAATTTCACAAACGTAATTTTCACAAAATACCCAAACATTGTCTCATAAACCAAAAATAAACTTTCATACTTGCACATGAATATCTATTTTTTCAGATTACATATACAGAACTCAAACAAATACTCAACTCGCATAAAAAATACAGTTGCATCAGTTCCACTTCAGCAATTAAAAAACACATTTTACATAAATGCACTATTCACACTGCATGACAAAAGGTCTTCTACACCTTAGAAGACAGAAGACAGCGTGTCACTGTGAGGTCTCGGAGTGGCGAGGCGTCACCAGTGGAGTCCCACAGGGATCAGTCCTTGGACCTATACTGTTTCTGATATATATGTAAATGATCTACCAGAGAGAATAGACTCGTTACTCTCGATGTTTCCTGATGATGCAAAAATTAGGAGGAGGATTAACACAGAAGAAGATAGTATAAGGCTAAAATATGATCTAAACAAACTGAAGGAATGGTCCAACAAGTGGCGAATGCGAGGCTGGTTAACATCAGAATTACCTTCAGAAACCTGTGTAAGTAATCCTTCAGAACCTTGTATATCACATTTGTAAGGCAAATGATGCCATGCTGCCCCAGCATGGACCCAGAATCCATACTTCGTCAATCACAAAAAAAATCTGTTGACTAACAGTTGAAAGACGGGCCCAAAGAGCCAGAACTCAATCTGTGCAAGCACAACTTGGTGAGAAACTACTAGGTGAGCACAAGCCGAAGCTGGGAAAAGTGCAGAGTTATGCTACTAGGCTAGTCCCAGAACTAAAAGGCATGAGTTATGAGGAAAGCCAGCATAAACTGCACCTCACGTTGCTGGAAGACAGAAGAGCTCGGAGAGACATGATCACCACATACAAAATTCTCAGGGGAATTGACAGGGTAGACAAGGATGGATTATTTAACACGGATGGTACACACACAAGGGGACACAGGTGGAAGCTGAGTACCCAAGTGAGCCACAGAGACATTAAAAAGACCTTTTTTAGTGGCAGAGTAGATAGTAGATAGAATGCACTAGGACTTGATGTGGAGGAGGCTGACTCCATGCATAGTTTCAAATGTAGATATGATGGAGCTTGAGAAGCTCAGGAATTTGTACACCAGTAGATTGACAATTGAGAGGCGGGACCAAAGAGCCAATGCTTAACCCTCGCAAGCACAACTAGGTGAATACAACTTGGTGAGTACAATAATAATTTGAACAAATTTATGATAAATATAAGTGTTGAATATTATGAGGTCAGAGCAGGGTGGCTGAGTGTGAGGGGTGAGCCACTGCCGCCTTGCGGGTCGTGGTTCGCGACTCCACACACGCTCTTTTTATCTCTTATTTTATACAACTTATTTTTAATATCTAATCTCCATTCTATTAAATATTATATTTAATTTAATTATGCATAATTTAAAAACTTAAGAAATAATCATAATATTAACATTGAAAATAATGTGAAGGACACTGTTAGTTTTTTACATGACACTAAAACCTGCGGCCTGAATGACACCCAGTTGTAACCTGGTGAGGTTAAGCTTAATGATACATTGAAAGCTGTAGATATTATTTTGGTCAATTGATCACAAGAGTCTCACACTAAAAGATTATATAAAAAGTTTATAATATGTCGTCAAGAGATATGGTATATCTAACTATTTATAGTAAAAAATCATCAATGAAAAACCAGTAAAACTCAAAGATCAGTGACAGAATAAAAGTCAGCACAATGATAGCACTGTATACAATACCTTGAGAACTTTGTATACAGCACCTTGAGAACATTATATGCAGCACATTGAGAACATTGTATACAGCTCCATGAGAACTTTGTACTCACCTAGTTGTACTCACCTAGTTGTGTTTGCGGGGGTTGAGCTCTGGCTCTTTGGTCCCGCCTCTCAACCGTCAATCAACAGGTGTACAGATTCATGAGCCTATCGGGCTCTGTCATATCTACACTTGAAACTGTGTATGGAGTCAGCCTCCACCACATCACTTCCTAATGCATTCCATTTGTCAACCACTCTGACACTAAAAAAGTTCTTTCTAATATCTCTGTGGCTCATTTGGGCACTCAGTTTCCACCTGTGTCCCCTTGTGCGTGTTCCCCTTGTGTTAAATAGACTGTCTTTATCTACCCTATCAATCCCCTTCAGAATCTTGAATGTGGTGATCATGTCCCCCCTAACTCTTCTGTCTTCCAGCGAAGTGAGGTTTAATTCCCGTAGTCTCTCCTCGTAGCTCATACCTCTCAGCTCGGGTACTAGTCTGGTGGCAAACCTTTGAACCTTTTCCAGTTTAGTCTTATCCTTCACTAGATATGGACTCCATGCTGGGGCTGCATACTCCAGGATTGGCCTGACATATGTGGTATACAAAGTTCTGAATGATTTTTTACACAAGTTTCTGAATGCCGTTCGTATGTTGGCCAGCCTGGCATATGCCGCTGATGTTATCCGCTTGATATGTGCTGCAGGAGACAGGTCTGGCGTGATATCAACCCCCAAGTCTTTTTCCTTCTCTGACTCCTGAAGAATTTCCTCTCCCAGATGATACCTTGTATCTGGCCTCCTGCTCCCTACACCTATCTTCATTACATTACATTTGGTTGGGTTAAACTCTAACAACCATTTGTTCGACCATTCCTTCAGCTTGTCTAGGTCTTCTTGAAGCCTCAAACAGTCCTCTTCTGTTTTAATCCTTCTCATAATTTTAGCATCGTCCGCAAACATTGAGAGAAATGAATCGATACCCTCCGGGAGATCATTTACATATATCAGAAACAAGATAGGACCGAGTACAGAGCCCTGTGGGACTCCACTGGTGACTTCACGCCAATCGGAGGTCTCACCCCTCACCGTAACTCTCTGCTTCCTATTGCTTAGATACTCCCTTATCCACTGGAGCACCTTACCAGCTACACCTGCCTGTCTCTCCAGCTTATGTACCAGCCTCTTATGCGGTACTGTGTCAAAGGCTTTCCGACAATCCAAGAAAATGCTGTCCACCCAGCCCTCTCTTTCTTGCTTAATCTGTGTCACCTGATCGTAGAATTCTATCAAGCCTGTAAGGCAAGATTTACCCTCCCTGAATCCATGTTGGCGATTTGTCACGAAGTCCCTTCTCTCCAGATGTGTTACCAGGTTTTTTCTCACGATCTTCTCCATCACCTTGCATGGTATACAAGTCAAGGACAATGGCCTGTAGTTCAGTGCCTCTTGTCTGTCGCCCTTTTTGTATATTGGGACCACATTCGCCGTCTTCCATATTTCTGGTAGGTCTCCCGTCTCTAGTGACTTACTATACACTATGGAGAGTGGCAGGCAAAGTGCCTCTGCACACTCTTTCAGTACCCATGGTGAGATCCCATCTGGACCAACAGCCTTTCTAACATCCAGATCCAGCAGGTGTCTCTTGACCTCCTCTCTCGTAATTTCGAACTCCTCCAAGGCCGCCTGGTTTACCTCCCTTTCTCCTAGCACAGTGACCTCACCCTGTTCTATTGTGAAGACCTCCTGGAACCTCTTGTTGAGTTCCTCACACACCTCTCTGTCATTCTCTGTATACCTGTCCTCGCCTGTTCTAAGTTTCAATACCTGTTCTTTCACTGTTGTTTTCCTTCTGATGTGACTGTGGAGTAGCTTTGGTTCGGTCTTGGCTTTGTTTGCTATATCATTTTCAAAATTTTTCTCTGCTTCTCTTCTCACCCTGACGTACTCATTCCTGGTTCTCTGGTATCTCTCTCTGCTTTCTGGTGTTCTGTTATTCCGGAAGTTCCTCACGCCTTTTTGTTCAGTTTCTTCGCCTCCATACATGCCCTATTATACCATGGATTCTTCTGTTGCTTCTCGGATTTTTCCCTTTGGGCCGGGATGAACCTGTTTACTGCCTCCTGACACTTTTGGGTAACGTAGTCCATCATACCCTGTACAGACTTGTCTCTGAGGTCTGTGTCCCAAGGTATTTCACTTAGGAAACTTCTCATCTGTTCATAATTCCCCTTTCGGTATGCCAGCCTTTTGATTCCTAGTTCTTTTTGGGGGGAGATAAGTCCTAGCTCTACCAGGTACTCAAAGTTCAATACACTGTGGTCACTCATTCCCAAGGGCGCTTCCATCTTAACTTCCCTTATATCCCATTCATTTAGGGTAAATATCAAATCAAGCATTGCTGGTTCATCTTCTCCTCTCATTCTTGTTGGTTCTTTGGTGTGCTGGCTTAGAAAGTTTCTTGTTGCCACGTCCAGCAGCTTAGCTCTCCATGTTTCTGGTCCTCCATGCGGGTCTCTGTTCTTCCAATCTATCTTCCCATGGTTGAAGTCTCCCATAATTAGTAGTCCAGATCCATTCCTGCTAACAACAGAAGCTGCTCTTTCTATTATGTTAATGGTGGCCATGTTGTTTCTATCATATTCCTGTCTAGGTCTTCTGTCATTTGGTGGTGGATTATATATGACTGCGACTATAATTTTTTTTTTTTTTTTTTTTTTTTTTTTTTTTTTCCCCTCCATTTGTTACAGTACCTGCTATGTAGTCACTGAAACCTTCGCAGCCCTGAATATCCATCTCCTCAAAATCCCAGCCTTGTCTTACCAGCAGAGCTACACAACCCCCACCTCTTCCTTCCCTCTCTTTCCTCATAACATAATAGTCCTGTGGGAACACTGCATTTGTTATCGTTTTCGTGATCTTTGTTTCTGTGAGGGCTATTATGTCTGGGTTTTCCTCTAGTACCAGTTCTCCAAGCTCATTTGCTTTATTTGTAATTCCATCTATGTTTGTGTACATCGCTTTGAGGCTCACTTTCTTCTGTCCCTTCTCAAATCGCCTCCTTGGTGAGTGTTCTGCTGGTGGGGGAGGCTGTTCCATGGGTGTGAGGACCTGTGAGGTGGATAACAGGGTCTCAGAGGATACTGGGATGAGGGGCGGGGGATCCAGTGAAGGGGGAGGGACAGGGAGGGTATGGGGTGAAAGGGGAGGGAGGACGGGAAGGAAAGGGGGGGAGGGAGGACTCGGGAGGAGGGGAGGGGTAGAAGGGTGGGGATTGGGTGTGGGGGGAGGGAGATTTTGCTGAACATTTGAGTGGGGGCAGGGAGGGTTTGGGGTAGGGGGGTTTTCTATGCAGTGGAGGGAGGCGGGGTTGTCCTCCTTTCTGGTGTTACTGGGTAGCTGGTTGTGGGTTCCCCCCTCGCCTCTGGGGGTGTTGGGTTGGGAGCTGTGGCTTCCTGGTTTTCCCCTCTCGCCCTGCGCCTCTTCCTTGCTTCTGCCGCCACGGCTCTCTCCTCCCTTGTCATGTCTCTCTGGAGGAATACATTTTTTAATTTTCCCACGTTTTTCAGGGAGCTCTTCCTTGATAGGATCTTCTCCTTTGTGTTCTCGTTTGCAAACACTATCTTTATCATTCGGTCTCGGTCTTTGTTGTACCGGCCTAGCCTGAAAACCTTCTCAATGCTATGCTCAGCCCCTTCCATGTCTAGTGCCTTTAGTACTTCATTCACTGCTGCTATGTCCTTGTCACTCCACTCTGTCCTATTAGATCCTTCCTGCTCATTAATACCCACAGCAACCACTGATCTGTTCCTTTCCAGCAGTTGGCTAGTGGAGCGTGCCGCCTCCTGCGAGGTGGCTGCTTTCATGGCCACCTCCATCACTGCAGTCATTACTTCAGAGTTATTTTTTTTAGTATTTCCGCAAATGTTGCATTTATTGTGGCATTCTCATCCAGAAAACTATTACCACCTTCTCCCTGGGTGGTTTTCTGATTCTCAGCCTCGATACCATTTTCTTTGAGGGCTCTAATCTCCTCCTTTGCTGCTGTCAGCTCTCTTTTCAGGTTGCTTATTTCGTTCTTCATTTCCTGCATCATTTCTTGCATCTCACTCTTGATGTCCTCCAGAAACTGGGCGAACATTTCCTTCATCTCGTCACCTTGGCTCTTTCCTGTTCCCCTGGGACCTCTGGCTGCCATGCTTGACCCTGTTGGGATGGGGGAGGGAGAGAGAGAGAGAGAGGAAGAGAGAGAGAAAGAGAGAGAGAGAAAGGGAGTGATAAAGGGAGAGATAAATGGGTGGGTGGGGGGGATCCGACCCTTCCACTGAAGTGAGAAGAAAGTAGAAGGGGAGGGGGGGGAGGAGATGGAGAGAGAGGCGGGAGGGAGAGAGAGGAGAGGGAGAGAGTGGGTGAGGGAGAGAGCGGGTGAGGGAGAGAGCGGGTGAGGGAGAGAGCGGGTGAGGGAGAGAGCGGGTGAGGTGTGTGTGGGTGTGTGGGCAGAGAGGGAGGGGGAAGGAAAGAGAGGGAGGGAGAGGGGGAGGGAGGGGAAAGGAAAGAGAGGGAGGGGGAAGGAAAGAGAGGGAGGGAGAGGGGGGAGGGAGGGAGAGGGGGAGGGAGGGAGAGAGGGAGGGAGAGAGAGAGAGAGAGGGAGAGAAAGAGGGATGGAGAGAGAGAGAGAGGGAGAGAGAGAGGGAGGGAGGGAGAGAGGGAGAGAGAGGGAGAGAGAGAGGGAGGGAGAGAGAGAGGGAGAGAGAGAGGGAGGGAGAGAGAGAGAGAGGGAGAGAGAGAGGGAGAGAGAGAGGGAGGGAGGGAGAGAGAGAGAGAGAGAGAGAGAGAGAGAGAGAGAGAGAGAGAGAGAGAGAGAGAGAGAGAGAGAGAGAGAGAGAGAGAGAGAGAGAGAGAGAGAGAGAGAGAGAGAGAGAGAGAGAGAGAGAGAGAGAGAGAGAGAGAAAGAGAGAGAGAGAGCAGGAGAGAGAGAGAGAGAGAGAGCAGGAGAGAGAGAGCAGGAGAGAGAGAGCAGGAGAGAGATAGTGGGAGAGGGAGAGAGGGAGTGGGAGAGAGGGAGAGTGGGGAGGGGAAGAGTGTGTGTATGGGCGATGCGGGGGACTGGGGGTGGGGGGGGGGGGGAGATGGCGACTAAGTCAGGTCAGGTCCGATGGTGGGGTCAAGATGGGGGGGGGGATAGTAAGGTCCTATCCCAGATGCCTTTTCCCCTGACTGGACAATTGTGTGTGTGTGTGTGTGTGTGTGCACGCGTGTGTCTGTCTGTTTTAGCGTGTGCACACTTGTGTGCGTATACAGGACTTTTGAGCACATTGAATACAGCACCTTAACTTGAGAACATTGTATACAACACCTTGAAAACATTTTATGCAGCACATTGAGAACACTGCATATAGTAGTGTAGGAGATGCTCCAGACCAACACTGGTGGTGTGAGTGTAGAAGATGCTCCAGACCAACACTGGTAGTGTTAGTGTAGGAGACGCACCTGACCAACACTGTGTAAGTGTGGGTGTAGCAGGCTCTCCTGACCAATACTAGTCGTGTGGGAGTAGGAGGGCGCTCCTGACCAACACTGGTGGTTTGGGTGTAGGCGACGCTCCAGACCAACACTGGTGGTGTGTGAGTGTAGGAGACGCTCCTGACCAACACTGGTGAGTGAGGATGTAGGAGTCCCTCCAGACCAACACTGGTGAGTGTGGGTATAGGAGGCGCTCCTGACCAATACTAGTGGTGTGGGTGTAGGAGACGCTTCAGACCAACACTGGTGGTTTGAGTGTAGCAGACGCTCCAGACCAACACTGGTGAGTGTGGGTGTAGGAGGCGCTCCTGACTAACACTGGTGGTCTGGGTGTGGGAGACGATTCAGACCATCACTGGTGGGTGTGGGAGTCGACTGAGACCAACACTGGTGTTGAAGGCGTAGGAGATGTTCCAGACAAAAACTGGTGGTGTGGGTTGGGAGTGTGGGATAATCTAGCTCAGGTGTAATAATGATGTTAAATTTTTCAAAGGACCATTCTTTAAGAAGAAAAATTAGAGAACCAGTGCCTATGGATCTCTTTTATTAAATATAAATGATATATAATAGTTCATTCAAATGAACTGTAAAATAAATGTTAATTATAGAACCGTCTCCCTAACCAATCTTGGAGGAAGGGGGTAAATTTATAAAATATGCATATACATGGGAATAAAATATTAAATCATGCAATAATAAATCACTAGAATAATTAATGTTTTAATTACTAAAAGAATACGAAACTGCTTAGCTGTTAGAGCTGATAGAAGCATGCATCCAGCAAATATGTTACAGCAAACTTGTACAAGCAGGCTAAAGACAAGTGATCATGCTGGCGGAATGTCATCTCTCCTGCCCGTAAACCCAAGCTGAAAGGCGAATCACATGTAATTTCCATTTATGAGTGTATATTCCCACACATATTCGTAATTTAGTGCGGATAGAATATGATAATGACTCTTACGAGGTTATTTTGATGGTCGTGCATCCTAACGACAAGGCACCCTATATAACATATAAATTGAGGCCACAACTATATCAAAAAGGGATAACTTAGCTGGACCAGACGTGGTGTCTGGAATAAGATGAAGCCGTCACGTCTACTTGAGATCCGTTAATGCATGGATGTATTAATATGAGAAGATAATTACACGAGCTCCAAGACACTCCTTCTAATATGGTGTCTATCTCTGCCAAGTCTCTCTCGGCTGGCTAGCGCATGAGCACTCACTCGCAATGTTTGAACTCGGTAAATAATTGCTATATTTGGTTCTCTTTTCTGAGATGATCAAGACAAGGTTGATCTTAAATTTAATGATATTAATTTGTCTTGTATGACAACAGATTGGCTCTCGCTATGCAAATAATTTAAATAAAAGGGCGTTAAAAGAGCGAGAATATTATTTTTTGAATTATTTCAAATTTTTAGTCCCTTTGTCCTCCCCACCATTCTCCATTCCCCCATCCCCTCGTCCCCTCCATCCCAAATGTCCCCGTCTCCTCACATCCTTCCCCACATTACCCCCCTCCCGTGTTCTCTCATCATCCCCACCATCTCTCACTTCCGTCCCCTTGTCATCCCCACCATTCCCGACTCCTTTTCCGATGCCTTCTCAATGGTCTGATGTTTCCTTCAGAAGATTGGGAACATCAAGTGATCTGATGTTCCCAACACTGAAATATAAGAAAAACAGTTAAAAAATGAAATGTATATAAAAAAATCTATATAAATAAAAATGGAAATGTTCGTTTGTTCAAAATCGCTAATTTGCGAAAATTCTTCACCGATTGCTTTGAAATTTTCACACAACGTTTCATTCGCATCCGAGCAGGTTTTTATATACGTACTATATAGATGTCACGTCTGTGACGGAAAAAAAACATGATTTTTCTGAAAAACTGTGTTTTTTCATGTGTTTTTTACGTGAGGGAAATCTTCGAACCTCTTTACCAATTTCTTTGAAATTTCGACACAAAGTTGCATTCGAATAGGCGCGTCTTTTTATTTATCTACTATATACATGCCTCACCTGTGACAGGTAAAAATATGCATCTTTGAAAAACAGCGCCATCTGTTGCACATAATAGCAACATGCATGCTATACTAAATATGTTATGAATTCCATTTTGATGTTATCGATTGCATTGATAAATTTTATTTTCATAGATTTTGATTTATTTTATTTTTTATTGAATTTTTTGTGTGACATTGTGTTGGATTTGAGCTGTGTTGTTTACCATACCGTTCATTTCGTAAGTACAAGTATAAATGCCACATCTGTGACAGGTAAAACTATGTTTTACTTGAAAATCAGCGCCATCTGTTGCATGTAAGAGCAACACACATGCTATACTAAATATGTTACAATTCCATTTCAATATTTTGATTGCATTGATAAATGGAATTTTCATAGATTTTGATTTATTTTCATTTGATTTAATTTTTTTTTTGTGAATTGCATTGGAATTGAGCTGTGTTGTTTACCATACCGTTCATTTCGTGAGTGTAGTTTATTTTTTAATTTTTTCCCGTTTTCTTTAATTGTTTAACTGTTTTTCTAATATTTCAGTTTGGGAACATAAGATCACTTAATGTTCCCAATTTTTGGATGGGAACATCAGACCATTTGGGAAGGCATCAGGCGAGGGAGTGGTGAATG